>NC_137064.1:28268073-28433073 GCF_032717465.1 Coenobita brevimanus | reverse complement strand
GTGAATGAACATAACAAAAATTGATGTATTCAGCAAAGTAGCTGCAAATCGAAATATCATTACTTCATTTTCTGTTCTACTTCCTCTAAGAAACACAAAATATCTAACTTGCGGCAGATGATATTATTAATGGGTAGCAGGGTTGCTTCTATTCCTCTAGTTTTTATATTATAAATACAAATGCTAAAGAAAAATAAATACATTATTTGTAATGTGTTCTGAATACAGTGAAGAGGTTTCACATTATCTTTCAGTAACACATAAATACGACTTTTAATCAAGATCATGTTGGTAGAGAAGAATTGCACAGATGGTACGGTACTGTTAATGAAGGAAAGATTATGCAAATGTTACCAGTTAATGAAATAAAGAACGTATATAATTACTGCAAAAGAAATACAATTAAAAAGGTAAATCCAACTCTCAAGTACTAAAATTTTAAGCAACTCTGAAATACTGAATTTTAACATTCCAGCTAAGTTTGAATACGTTATTACAGTGGTCTAAAATTACCCATATATACTGTACATATAAACCAGCAGCAAATATGAAGATCGAGGCACTCCCTCTCCCTCTCCCATCACAGGAATCACAAAGGTGCTTATAAGGTATAACTCTTCTATGTACATGACTGTCTGTCTCTCAGTCCCCTTTGACATCAACCTTTTCTTTGACACCAACCTTCCATCTGACACCAACCCCCGTTACCACTGACACCAACCTTCCCGCCCATCTGACACCAGCCAAATTTCCCTTTAAAACCAACCTTCCAACACCAACCAACCTCCCAGCTGACACCAACCCTCCTTGCACCAACCTTCCCTCTGATAGCATCTTTCCCTCTGACATCAGCTTCTCTCTGACACCAACCCTCCCTCTGATATCAAAATTCCTTCCCTCTGACACCAACCTTCCCTCTATTACCAACCCTCTCCCTGACACCCTCTCCTCTGACACCAACTTTATTCTGACATGCCGCCAACTTCCACTCCCTAAAGGTTACAATTTCTGACGATTTAACAGGCTTTAAAATTTAACATCGACATTTGCACGTTAAGAAAGGTAGATACGGTGATGAAGATGGGAGGGGGAGAGGCAGAGGAGTAGGGGATTGGGAGGGCAGAAGGGTAAAGAGGAAGGCAAGGAATGGATGGCTAGGCAGGAAGACAGGAATATAGTGGAGGATAGGACGCGGCTACGTACAGGGTGTAGGAAGATGAAATGGAAAGAGAAGGGAAAGTTGAGGGAGATGGGTGCTAAGGAGGCAAAGGGAGTGGAGTGGTAGGGAGGCAGAGGGTTCGGGGGTCGGGAGGCAGAGGGGGTGGAGAAATGGAGATGCAAAGCGTTTATGGAGGTGAAGGCGATGGGTGCGTAGCTGGATACTTTTTACTTTTCATTCAGTCTGAACATAGGATATGAAATTGCTTCCCCAAGTCCGGTAATCTATCTACGACACATCAAACGAACGCCAAAGATACAACACTGAAATCTGATGTTGCGGTATTAGTGGAGCTGTACTTCTAACATGTAGGTGGGATGTGTGGAAGAGCAACGAACAGGGTGAGTAAAGAGTTCAGATCCACAAACTGGTCCCGAGTCAGCCCGGAGGAAGGAGGTGGGGTTGAACATGCGATAACACAATACAGTCCGCATCAAAACTTGTCATCTTGTCATCTCTCTTAGTTATCTCTCGACAGGCCTTGAATATCAGAGAGGTAAACCACAGTAACCTACAAGGATAATTTTATTTGGCTAGTGACATCGGTGTTGATTACAGCGGATTCACCACAATGATTATTATAGCCCGCAGAGAAAGAAGCAGGAGAGGCGACAAGACTTGCAGAGGCGACAAGATTCTTGATGCTCACTGTACACTCAAAGAAAGTTCCAAATTATACACTTGCTTATCATATCAAGCCACTGAAAATGAGACAGGTAGTAGCTTCCATCTCTCTCTCTCTCTCTCTCTCTCTCTCTCTCTCTCTCTCACTCATTCATTCATTTACCATAATCTATGCCTTCCACGTCTCCCTCCACCTTGACACTCACTCACATATACCATTTTCACCACTCTATTCATACCCATTCTCTTTCTATAACCATACTTTATCCTAAATCCCACATAATCCATAAAACTACCCCCCTATAGATATTCGAATCTACGGTAATAACACCACTAAATGAATAAGAATAATCGACATTATGTTAATATTAGTAATAAGAATAAAACTGACACCACGTTTAAATAATTACTCGACATTATGCTAACAATAATAATCGGCACCATGTTGATAATAATCCACACCATGCTAAATAATATAATTAGCACCATGTTAATACCAATAATTATCGCCACCATGATAATACAATAATCCACACCATGCTAATAAATGCAATTGGCACCACGTTAATAATAACAATAATCGGGAATATAATAATAACAATAATCGGGAATATAATAATAACAATAATCTACACCATGCTAATAAATGTAACAGACACCATGTTAATAATAACAATAATCGGCATCATATTAATAATAATAATCCACACCATGCTAATAAATATAAATGGCACCATGTTAATTGTAATACTCTGCACATTGTTAAAAGAAAATAATCCACACCATGTCAATAATATAAAAAATAATAATAAAAAAAAATAATAATTGTAATCCATATCATTCTAATAATAATAATCGATACAACGTTAGTAATAACAATCAACACCATTTAATAATAATAATCCTCACTATATCAATAAAAATTATCCACACCATGTTACAATAACAATCCTTACCATGCTAATAATAATAAACACCATGTTAATATAAAAAAATCATCACCATAATAATCATAATAATAATAATAACAACAACAACAACAACAATAATCGCCGCCAGGTAAGTTAATAACACAGGTGAACCCCATACGCCAAGCCTGCACTGTAAACATCGACATTTTCTTCTACGCGCCAGGCAAAAACGGGCGCTCATTAACCAACTGTAAACAAAGGGAAAAACTCTCCCCATCCACCCCTCCCCCCGTCACCCCGCCCCTCTCTTCCCATCCCTCGTTATCTACACTATATCATAATATATTCCAGCGGTCGGAGGGTAAAAATATATACGTACACAGATGCGCGCGCGGGCACACACACTCTCTCTCTCTCTCTCTCTCTCTCTCTCTCTCTCTCTCTCTCTCTCTCTCTCTCTCTCTCTGGTACACCTACAGCAACACTCAAACAGATCCTCACACTTTTACCAATTTTAAATGAAGGAATGCATACGTCATGATTCCCACGTCCTCCCCTATCCCTTTGTTGGCTAGAGAGACAGTATGATCATCATTATATGGAGGCAGAGGGAAACCATCATCATCATCATCATCATCATTATCAGCCCTCTAAATTCCACTGCTAGGGAACTCTGCGACTCTCTGCCATGTTACTCGTGCATACTCTTATATTTTTTCCTTAACGTGTCCCACCACCTGTCTGTCTTTGAGTTAAACCTATCATTCCGTGTGGCAGACTCAGGTAGCATCTGGTTACATCTTCTGTCCCGACCTTCACCGTCTCACTTCTTTTATTAGTTTTATTTTACTCCTCATTTAGTCTGTTCTTTTACACACACACACACACACACACACACACACACACACACACACACGTGGGCGGGGTGGGGGGGAAGGGGTGCGCGCACGAATACTTCATTCAGACACAAACATACTTTCGTTGACAGTATGTACTCACACGCAAATACTCCATCAGATACTCACTCACACAGGCTAGTACGTGTGCACACACAAAAAAATACACCCACACATTTATACACATTAAGGCATCTAAACAAAGCTCTCTCTCTCTCTCTCTCTCTCTCTCTCTCTCTCTCTCTCTCTCTCTCTCTCTCTCTCTCTCTCTCTCACACACACACACACACACACACACACACAAGAAGCACCAAATAAAACTTTCAGTGAATAATGAATGTAGTTTGAATGACTGTATAAACAGACACCAGAAATTTCCACACCATCAATTTACAAATAACAAGATGCCCAATTTCAGTGCTTAACAAAGGTGGCTGCGACAAAAATATCACCAAATATCTCTTTCACAGATCAACATCACTCTCTTCTGCCACTTCACGCCGCCTTCTCTCATATACTGTAATCCTCCACTTTACATTTCCATCTCATTCTCCCTTCCTAAAAACTGAAGGAAAAAGTTGGTAATAGCACCCACAGGCAGAAGAAACATGCGCAGAATTAGAAATATAGGCATGATTTTTTTTTTTTCATTTATTTAGATTTTATGGGGGCAATGTATTTAAATGGTTAGGCACGATAACCTACCAATTACTGGAAAAAATACAAATAAACAGACAAGGGGTAGAGAATTAGGTCATTTCATAAAAGAAACCATTAAGGTGTGAACATATGTTGGTTAATCTTTGCCTACAGTGATTTCTGTCGGCTGCACAGAATACTCCGAAATAATCCTGAATATTTTATCGTGAATATTCTGCTTGTAAATCATACTACAAAAATAGCGTAATCTGTATTTTCCATGATAACTACTTTTACCAATATTCTGCCATACTAGAAATCTATCTATCTATCTATTGCCAGACGCCTCAATCCCGTTTGGGGTGGCCACAAACAAATCGCCTCCAAGTCGCCCTGTCCCCCGCCATTTCACTGCCCTGCTCCCAACTCACACCCCCCTCTCTCATATACCTCTCCACCCCATCCCTCCATCTCATCCTCGGCCTCCCCCTCCCTCTTCCCCCCTCCACCTCACTCACATACACTCTCTTCGTCAGTCTTTCACCCTCCATCCTCTCCACATGGCCAAACCACCTCAGTGAAATGAATGTATTAAATGTACGAAAAATGCTTACAGAATACATCCTGAGAAAAGACGTATAACTGCCCCAAATAATGTAATCGCAGAGGTTATCAGATATTCAATGTGCAATATAGTACACTAGTAATCCTCACACTGCCACACTTCATACTGTCGCACCTCATAGGTCGTACTCAAGTCGGTTAAGTAAGCTCCCTAACACCTGTTCCTTTCCGATATATTTTTGGATATAGGTGGTTAATATCCTTTTGTACGTTATCTATCCAAAGTTTGGTGATATTGGAAAAATTTATGTAACAGAAGAGGGCAGTATGGTGTAATAAACAAAATCAATCGCTTAGGAAAAGATATTAGGGAGTTTCCTCAACCAGCGAGTATACGGTCCACAGTGTCACAGTGTACACATTACCACATCTAACACTGCTACCTCACACACACACACACACACACACACACACACACACACACACACACACACCTGCGGTCTCCAACTGTATAGACGCATGACTCGATATATTTATGTATTACAGACTTTTATGTCCACCCTTTTAGACTTCAGGCATATCTTTTAAAATCTTGAACTTGCTACTGCTCGACGATTCTGTCCAACCAAATGGAGGCCTTCGCCATTAATTCTGTCGGGTGACTTCATCCTTTATATATTCCTGTTACCTACTGACGACTTCATCAGGTTTACGAGACTTATTCGAGGAAACACTCCTCGTAGTGCAAGGGGCTAAGTATCATCATCATCATCATCATCATCATCATCATCATCATCATCATCCAGGCCTCTTTTCCCACCTTAGTGTGGGGTGAGGTAGGGTCCAAAGAGAGAGAAAAAAAAATAATGGAAAGAGATACTAGCATAAGTCTGCCCAACTGAATGAACCTCACATCCATTCACTCACCACTGAAGCCCCTAGAATCTCTGCTTGTCTGACAGGTACAAAGTTATTTCACACGAAGCTTCACATTCACTCCATCCACAGTAGTCAATCCGAAGACAAAAAAGTTAAAAAGGTGTGCCAAACTCTGGTCATACACTCTTCCGCATAAAATTAATCCAACCAGCTCGACTCCTTGTCAGTTCCTTATCTTTCTTAGTCTTCCTCAGCATCCATACCTTTCTCTCACACACACCTACCATATCTATACACCTGCTTAACCTATCACGTCTTCTCCCACCTTCAAACTTGCTTAGAAATACACTTTTCATCACTTAAATCACATCCATTCTCACCACATGCCCACGCAATCTAAGCGCATGCATTTCGCCCCTGGTGCCCACAGACTTCATTATCTTTCATGAATAACGTTATTCCTCATCCTATCCATTTCCCGCACTCCATACACACTGCTCAACAGCTCCATCTCCATTGCTCTTGTGCTTGACTTTCCATTTTCAAGCCAATCTCACACGATATTTTAGAGCAGGCACTGAATCTTCTTCATGCAAGTCTCTAGCATACGCCACACGCATGCTTCTGCTTCTTATCAAGCCCGTCATAGCTCCAGCCACTTTCCTTTCTCTTTGCCACTCTAATTTCCACTTCTTTTGCACATTTTCCTATCTTTTCTATCACTGCATCCAGGTAATTCAACTTTCTCACCAATTCAGGTTTCTAATCATTGTAACATCACAGTGGAAGTCATCTCTCCCAGCTACCATCATTTTACTCTTCCACTAAACCTTTACTTTCAAGGCACGATGCTCACAGACGTATACAATACTCTGTACCAGTCTATCAAACTCTTTTCTGTTATTTGCACGCAGCACTGCATCATCTGCATACATGAGACGTGAGATACTCCATCCTTCACCATTCATTAGCAAGCCATCCCACTTTTCATTATTCGTATTTTTATCTCTTACATCCCCATTATTACAGTGTACATACTGAACAGCCATGGGGACATCACACAACCTTGTCGCACATCAACACTAATCCTGAACCATTTACTTATATGCCTATCTACTCTAACGCATGCTTCACTACCATCATAAAAGCTCTCAACAGCATTTAACAGATCTACGCCATAGATACCCTTAACTTTCCGTAGTCCCTCTCTCTTTACCTTGTCGTGTACTATTTCTAGATCCATAAATGCTATAAATACCTTATAGTCTTTCTAACAAGCCTTCTCCATTATCTGTCTCTTTGCAAACATTTGATCCACATATCCTCTACCACTCCTAGAGCTACTCTGTGACTCGCTAGGCCTTCTAATATACCCCATACTTTCTCAGTGATCATTCCCACATTCCTTTCCTACAACACTCAACTTCTACACGCACTTCGCTCACCTCTGCAGGGGTACAATCACAGCCATTTTCCATTCTTCTGGTACAGTTTCACTCATGCAAGCTTTCATAACAAACACCTCATTCCACTCTTTCCACTATGGCTTTGCACTGCTGACTTTTATGCTGAGACGAAACCATTAGAATCCAGTGACATTTTTTTATTCGTGCTAATACCAATGATTTTACTCAGCTGAGAAGAGGTTTATCGAAATGGAGGAGTTATATACAGCCTTAAATGACCCGCTAAGTACGAGATCTCTATACAAAGTTGAATACAATAGTCTGGAGGTAGGAAGTATAAAATAAAACAAAACTATACCATTGTAGTGAAGTAGTTAATCACGTCGGAACTGCAAGTCTTAAAGCACCACAAAAATTCCAAGCCAGCCGAGACGAAAGACTGGAAAAGACTTGAGAGGGACGATAATAAACCAGAAGGAGCGACAATGAAGGAACGACGAGAGATAAAGAGATTAGCGAGGAAAATGGAGAGGGGGAGAGAATGTTGGGGAGGAAGAGGGAGTGGGGAGAGAATGCTGGGGAGGAAGATGGAGGGGGACTGAATGCTGGAGAGGAAGATGGAGAGGGGAGAGAATGCTGGGGAGGCATATGGAGAGGAAGAAAATGCTCAGGAGGAAGACGGAAAGGGAGAGAATGCTGAGGAAGATGGAAGTAGAGAATGCTTGGGAGGAAGATGGAGAGGGAGAGAATGCTGGGGAGGAAGATGGAAGGGAAGCGAATGCTGGGGAGGAAAAAGAGAAAGAAATTGCTGGGGAGGAAGAGGGAGGGGGAGAAAATAAAAGGGAACAAGATGGGAAAAGATTGTTGGAAGGGAAGATGGAGAGAGGAAAAGAATGCTGGGGAGGAAGATGGAGAAGGGAGGAGAAAGAATGCTGGGGAGTAAGATGGAGAAGGAGGAAGAATGAATGTTGGGGAGGGAAAGAATGCTGGAAGGAATATGGAAAGGGGAGAGAATGCTGGCGGTAGATAGAGAAGGAGGGAGAATGCTGGGGAGGAAGAGGGGGAGAAAATGGTAGGGGGGAAGATCGTGAGGGGATGAGAAAGCTGGGAGGGCTGGGGGGAAAGGAAAGGGTGAAAATGCTAAGGTGGAAGACGGAGGGGAGAGAGAATGCTGGGGAGGAAATGAAGAAAGAGGGAGGATGTTGAGTAGAAAGGAGAGGAATAAAATGCTGGGGAGGAAAGATGGAGAGGGGGACAGAATGCTAATGAGGAAGATGGAATGGAGAGAGAATGTTAGGGAGGAAGATGGAGAGAAAGGGTGTGTTGGTGAGGAAGGGAGGGAATGATAAGGAGGAAGACGGAGAGGGAGATAGAGTGGTGAGGAAGATGAAGAGGAAGGGGGAGAATGCTGGTGAGGAAGATGGAAGGGAGAGAATACTGCTGAGGAAGATGAAGTGGAGAGAGAATAATGAGGAGAAGGATGGAAAGAGAGAGAATGTTGAGAAGGAAGATGGCAAGGGGGAGAGAGACGGCTGGGGAGGAAGACAGAGAAGGCGGGAAGAGGGATAACTTAGACTGCGCAACTATTCTCTAACACTGATTTCTGTTTCACCCACTGTATCGTCGACCAAACCTCTCCTCCTTCTACTTACCACCCTAATAAAAAAAAGAGGGGAGAGGAAGTCTGCCTTTGCTCACCTCCCGGCCACAACTAATCAACAAACTGGAAGGCACTGGAAATTGTGGCACTCCGAAATAGCTGGCACTAGAATGTTGGGCACTCTGAGAATTGGCACTCTAAAAATTTGACACTGAAAATTTTGGCACACTAAAAGTAATCAACAAACTGGAAGGCGATGGAAATTTTGGCACTCCGAAACAGTTGGCACTAGAATGTTGGGCACTCTGAGAAATGGCACTCTAAAAATTTGACACTGAAAATTTTGGCACATTAAAAGTCTAGCACAGAGAATTTTTGGTATTCTGAAAAATTTGGCACTCTGAAATGGCTGGCATTGAAAATTTTGGTACTCTAAAAAATGGCAGTATAAAAATATGACACTGAAAATTTTGGCAAAATGGCAACATAAAAATCTGAGACTGAAAATGTTGGCACACTGGAAAACGGCAGTATATAAATATGACACTGAATATTATTGAGTGAGAACTTTCGTACTGAAAAAACCTTTAATCCTGAAAAGAAATAACCTTCCATTAAAACTGCTAAGAACTGCTAGAAATACGGATCACAGACACTGAGAAGGTCCAAAGACTCAACACCGAAAAACTGCGGAGGAAAATACGTAAACCACTAAAACATTAAATTCTAGGAGACAATGACAAAATCTGAACCTCAAATATTTAAAAAAAAAAAAAAAAAAAAAAAAATGGATTACTGATACTGCCAATCTCCTGAAAATTATAGTCACGAAATTGGAACAAATAAACTATAATCTAGAAGAAACTCGAGAGAGAGAGAGAGAGAGAGAGAGAATGATCCGCACGTTTTACGAAAAGACTGAAATAGTTAGACACAAGAAATCCAATAAGAAATAAATAGTATCTGAAAACGGAAAAAAGTGCAAAATATTTGATTATACAAAGTATTGACGTTCTTTAATGGAACAGAAATACAATACACTTGAACATAAATTTCAAAAATACACTGTTATAAATCTGAACTGCAATGTCAAGAACGAAAAAAATAAACAGAGTAAAGAATTACTATAAATGAAAAAATACTTCAAAAAATTTTGCACTGAAAACTGGATGAACAATATCTAAAACAATCAAGGACAATAATCATGAAAACGTGATGAACTGAAACAGCTTCCACGCTTGGCACATCGTTTATCGGTTCGTCACCATTCTCAGAAATGGATGAGCGACGTGCTTGGACACTACAGGTGCCCACTGATAATGCAGAAAGGCCTTCAAACCGAATCTTTGACTCTGTCTTGCCCCCTTATCTCAAAACTGCATTACTTCATCTTTACCTGACCCTCAACCCATCCTACAAGTCTGTTTCAAATCGAATCACAAGTATTCAAGTTAAACTTAACCAGTTGCCTTGACCTTTGACCTAGTCTTCTTAAACTAGAGTAAATTCGTCCTCAGCCAATCTTTAGTCTTTCCATCAAGTCTGATCCAAATCCTATGAAACCTATTTGAGATGAAAGGTCAAACCTTTGATCCTACCCAGTGAATTTTACCTTAGACCAATAGTTCTCAAAATTGGATCATTTCACTCTTTCCAATCCCTCAATCCTTCAACCAAATTTGGCCAAAACCGGATCATAACTATCTTTCTCTTGACATACGACCAATGACTTTCGGCCATCATCGGTATCTCTAAAGGTCTTCAGTCACTAAGCCAAATTTGGTGTAAGTCTATCTAATAGTTCTCCATATTCTTGCTGACAGACAGACAGACATAAAGAATCTTCAAACTGGTTCTGACACACAACCCCTTTGCGCGCGGATGTAAAAACATCCATGATAAAACCATCAAGTACGTGGAAAGCAAACGCAACCTTGATACAAATATATAAATATAACTCGAATGGTATCTGGGTGAGCGGAACTTAGCCGAAAAAACATCAGCAACTTCGCAACAAAACACCTAACTTAATATCACCAACCACATCAAAAGCAAACAAACCCTCGACTACACAGACATCACCCCCCTTCCCCCCAAAAAAGGAAGGAAAAAAAAAAAGCGGGAGCGAGGTAAGTATCAGGCGGGAAGTTTGGGAGGAGACAAGAAAGTTTAACAATTAACATATTTAAACAAAGAAACTCAGCAACCGGACCTCCAAAACATCGATCGGAGGGACCTACAGAGACACGCCACGAACGCTGGGGATGCCTCAGAGGGTCCGTAATCTCGTCGGTTAAGGAAGCTCCCGAACATCTTTACCTAAGCGATTTATTCTGCATATTACAGTTTATTGTCCTATTATGTGTTATAAAAATCCTTCTAATATCGCCATACTCTGCATAAATAACACTGAAAAGGATATCAACCAGCCATACCCAAAAATAAATCACAAAGGAAGAGATGCTAGGGAACCTCCTTACCCAACGAGAACTTTAGGGGTCTATAGGGGGTCTTAGTCGCATAGGAGTCCTCGTAGCACATGTTTTCTATCGACTTGTTCTGCATAATGTACCTCAATATCCTCTGTATATGTGTAGTAGCTTAGGGCCGTATTCTTGGCCGTACAGTCTTCGTAACATGTTCCTTATCGATTTATTCTGCATATTACACCTCAGTAACCTTTGTATGCTTTTGGTGCAAACTGAGTCAATATCACAGTCATACAAATAGCAAACAAGAGAGTGTGAAGGTGAAATATGTTAAGCAAATCGCAAAGGAAGAGGTGTTACGAAGCCTATATGGCACTCAGAATACCGGCCATAATCTAATCAAGGAACGGGACGGCTACGAACACAAAGAGTCGAACCCAAACGAACCAGTCTGAGAATGGGATGCGGAAGGATATAACTTTAAGAACGAGAAGCTACCTACTTGAGACCCGGCACAATTAAGAATCTTAGTAGTGCAAAGAGAGGGACGCTTAATAATCTAACCCAGGTCATGTACGAGTTACTATGAATCAAATCTATTCTCAAAACATCCTGCTTAATAGGCAAACTTGGTCGAAGAGAGAGAGAGAGAGAGAGAGAGAGAGAGAGAGAGAGAGAGAGAGAGAGAGTTGCCTGGGAGCCTAACCTGTAATCTAAGAATGAGATGCTATAAACCAGCTTCGTCTAGGAAAGGGAAGCTTATAAATTAACGGAGTCTAAGAATAGGTTAGGACAAAAGACCCTAACCAAAGAAGGAATAATTAAAAATCTACCCTATCAGTGAGTGGGATCCCTCCTTCTCCTCCTACAAAAAAAAATAATAATAATCTACCAAAACTCAGCCTAATAATGGGATGTCTTGAGAACCGTCCTCATTTATGCACAATAAAAAAAATTCTGCCCTTCAAAAAAGCCAAACAAAAAGAGCTGAACTCAAGACCTATTCTTTTCGACTGACTCTGTACATTGCATTGAAAGGACTGGAGGTCGTAGGCAGGAGTGTAAATAAACTGAAGAAAACTTTTGCCATGGTTAGACAATTGTGTTTATGAAATGCTGAGGCTGTCGGTTAATTCATCAATCAGAGAGTTCAACAGAGAAGGGTTGATTATGTGTGTGTGTGTGTGTGTGTGTGTGTGTGTGTGTGTGTGTGTGTGTGTGTGTGTGTGTGTGTGTGTGTGTGTGTGTGTGTGTGTGTGTGTGTGTGTGTGTGTGTGTGTGTGTGTGTGTGTGTGTGTGTGTGTGTGTGTGTGTGTGTGTGTGTGTGGAGACAGAAGGATGTTGTGTGGCCGCCTTAAAGGAAAAAGAAATGCAAAAAACTCCCCAAGAACTGTATGCAGTATAGCAAAAAAAGAACAGAAATTAATGTAACGTTGCAGGGAGGAGCAAGAGAGAAAGAAATAGAGAGACCGAAGTGAATCAGTGAAAAAGAATGCCCCCTAACATAAATGTGTACATTATAAGAGGGAATTTTTTTTTTTTTTTTTTTTTGGTAATATTTGTGCTTGTTGAACTACTTCCACAGAGTAACGTCTTTAATCTCAATCCTGCTGACAACCAATGATTTCCTTTCGCTAGGGTGACATACTTCTAATAACGGCTTAAAGAGACGAACCGAGTCAGTCCATCACACCAAAAGCCTGTCAATAATATCGGTTAGAGAAGCAATCTGATCCTTCGAAGCACGATGTCAAGAAATGTGACATCGAGAGTGATGTGAAATGACGATGAATTGAGTTGTACGTTTTTCAAGGCCATGGGAAAATTGGAAGGTAATGATGGCTCTAGTTACGTTACATCTAAGCATTGCTTACCTAGCACCGGGTCATCATTACGTTAGAAGCAGACAACTCCGCTGCAACTAGTTATCATTACATGATACTCTTGGATTTTTTTGCCCTCATTATACAGCATAAGCGATGTGTGGGACAAGGAGCACCCATTTTCCTAACGGATGAGGAGGAGAAGGATAGAAGCGGTTTCAGGAGAAAACGTCGTTTAGTAACCAGGAGCTTCCCTGTACGGATAATTATTTCAGGGCTAACTATGGTATGTGCTACGAAAATATTTTTAGAGCTACCTATGGTATTATTTGTTTTTTCTGTGAGTCTCCATGTTTCATAACGTCAGCAGCTATGGAGTGTGGCTGCACTTACTGTGCTGGCTTTCTTTGAACCATGATTACCTTTGTGTTACACCCAGCTAGTTACGCTATAGGCACCTGTCAGGACTACCACTTTTCCCAGATAGGGCTATTGTCAAGATCAAGAGAATTACCTATTGTTACATTACATGTACGAGTATTGAAACGATTCGGCGCTGAATCCGACCATAATCTGGTCAAAGTCTCCACGTCTATTGTATAGGGGTACAGTATGAAAAAAAATAAACAGATGAATAAATAAACTTTTTTCACGGAGTTCACCTATCATTATGAAATTCTGCACGTAAGTAGTATAGGCCAAGACGATCACACCAACGCTGAATGAAAACTGGTTAGCGAAGTACAGTAGCCTACCTTGCAAGCAGCGCCGAATCTCACGTTCCGGCCTTCACTAAGAACAACTTTAGGTTGATTCGATAAGATTATTTCGATACAACAGTTTATCCTCAAGCTACACCTAGGTTTTGTTACTGTACAACTGAGCACTGTTAAGTTACAGTACACTTATTCCTGACATGGTTACGTTGTACAAATTGAATTACACCCTGCTACTGTTACATTACACCTAGTTACTGGTACGAAACACGTAAGCGTCGTTATGTTATACCTGTCAGTGTTACGTTCTATCTGCCTTATTTTGATACGTGTAATATGGCTTCAGTATTTATGCTTTTATCAGTCCACGTGAGATTTTCTGTAGGACATTGCAGGGACGGACCTTACTATATCTATGGTGGTAGAGCGATTGCCAGAATTTACCCTTAATCAAGATGGTCAAACACTGAACAGGGCCAGTTGTCCGTGGTGACAGCGGTGCACGTGAAGGCAGCAAATGCTGTACTGGCTTTGTTAATATATTGTAAGTCTTCATAATAACGATCAACACTTTTTGTTCCTATTTTGGTCACACCTTCTCAAGTCCTCTAATTCAGCTGCCGACAGATGACTTTATTCAGCAATATGCAAGTCGTGGGGACCTGGGAAGTTTAAGTCAACATTAACCCTCTCACGGTCGGAATAACTCTAGTATTCTATTCCAGCAGACGCCAGACGATTATCTTCAGGTGAGAGTGAGTCATAGGATCCAGAGAGGGTTAAATGTCTGCCACGGTTGGATTCGAACCCATGATCAGAGAAAGGCAGATGGGGAGACGAACACGATAACCGCAGAGCCATGTCTCCGGTTACATTATACGTAGATAATACTGATTTGCATCTAATCATTAACGTCACACCTGGCCAGTAACGCTCTACAAGGCCATCGTTACGTTACACCTGGGGGTACTAGCGATCCAGCCTCGTAACATCCACGACAGAAGGAAACGAGTCTCCTAGATAACGCAAGAAGGGGCCTGAAACAAGGAAACTTTACACCGCCGGACGTTCCCTAAGTTTCCTACGAACGGGAGGGAGGCGGAAGTTATGTTTCAATATGCCAGGTGTTGCTTACTTACCACTCATATAAATTTAGAGGAGCGCCTTCATCCACACCCACAGACACACAACACAACTTGATTCCACGTTGCTCAGATATTACAGTCATCATCATAATTATCACAATCATCATCATTACCATCGTCATTATCTTCCTCATCATCATCAGCATCAACCATTATCATCATTATTATCTTCCTCTTCCTCCTCATCATCAGCATCATAAAAGAGGTAACAACTATCATCATCATCATCATCATCATTATCATCGTCGTTACCTTCCTCTTCCTCCTCATCATCATAAAAGAGATGACCATCATCATCATCATTTTCATCATCACCATCATTCTCACCATCATCATCATTATTATTATCATCATCATCATCATTCTCACCATCATCATCATTCTCACTATCATCATCATCATTATTATCATCATCATTCTCACCGTCATCATCATCATCACCATAAAGCAGATAACAATTTGGTTCCATATTTGTGAAGCGTAGGGACCCAAGGCTAAGGTAGGTAGTACCATGTTTACGCTGCTAATGGCATTAAAAAAAATAAAATAACCTCTTAGGGATTCGAACTGATAAATGCACGGCTCATTATCTTCTCCCCAGCTGGTGCCTTATGCTACTATTTCATCATTATTACAGCACAGTCTCTTATTCTTGTATCTGTAGTAGGCAGGAACTAACACTACAAAAGGGACACTAATCTAGGCCGACTATCATCATTGTCTCCCCAGCAATGAACTACGAGGCGAACGTAAACGCTGGGTCGAACTCGGTACAAGCGTGGGAGTCCTAGGCCGCTTCTCCATACCTTTCTAGTCTTCGAAATTCTCGGCTTCACTTCACAGCATAGAGTTTACTATAGTTCTTTCACGTTAACTTGGCCCAGATTTTTGTACTTTTGTGGTTTATTTCACATCGCTCGGTGGTAGAAAATGATAATACGGTTCAGCACCCTTACCATTTCACTTTTTCGTGACTAGCATCATATTCTAGTGTTACTCTAATGTTGTAACTAATTCAGCATTCAAGATGGAGAGATGGCAGTTTTAGGCCAAATTAAGTAAAAGAGAAGCTGTATAGCATCTATTTTACCTAAAGATAAAGAAGAAAGAATACTCATTTTACCCTACGTTGGGCCAGAAATTTGGCCTTTTGCAGCTTATTTCACGTGGTTCAATGTCAGAATAAGACAATGTCATGGCTCTACATCCTTTCCATAGCGCTTTTTTGTGACTAGCAGCATAGTTTAGTGTTAATCTAATGTTTTACCTCCGTATTCAAAACTGAGCGATGGCAATTTAAGGCCAAGTTAGAGAGAGAGAAAAAAAAATGAACATATTCCTTGTGTGTTCTAAAAATGCGGTAATGAATCGCCCAACCTCGTATGAGAATGGAATATTCATCTATGATAATGATACCATCAATGCCATAACTCCCACCGCTAATACCAACACTACCACCATCCCCGTCATCACTGCCACAATCACTACCACCATCACTGCCATTACTATCAGCGTATATCAATGTCGTTTTTTAACATTTTACACTGACATATACAGGGTGGCCCATATATAACACTCCTCTTCCACTCCATCGGCCGTTTTGTCGTGTGTTGCGGGCACTGTTCACTCAGCGTTATCAGTGTCCAACCTGCACCATTTATTCGTTTCCTATTCCCACTGCCATACCCATGCCCACACCAGAAGACTGAGCCATCCCCACATCAAGTTACTGGCAGATGAGTTTGTAGAGGAGCGCTATTTACGGACCACCCTGTACAGCGCTTAACCCATTCACTATACGAGAGGTCTCCAAAGCTGACTAAAATTGTATGATGGTAGCAAGCTCAAAATACGGCCAGAGGACTGAAAGGGCTAATACCGATATAAACGTTCTTCTCATACTCTACTTAGGATAATCTAACGCAAACAGGACAGGATTATTAACCCGCACCTCTAATCCTATCCCGTTAACTTTGTACAGTCCGAAGAGAAGTGGACAAGTGGTATGGCGATAAGGAAGGAAGGGAGCTGTAAGTAGTGAAAAATGGGTCGACAGAAGAAAGAGGAAAGGGAATGCGAATGTACGTGGAAATGGGGAAAGGCGTTTAGACGAGGACGAGAGAGTTTTACATGGATAGGAACAAATGGTAAAACAGATTGAGGGAAGAGAACTGTACGTAGGAAATGAAGTGAGGTGCGGCAGAGGTAGAGGAAGGAACAATGGGACAGGAGGGGAGAGGAGGGACATGTTAGAGATAGGGAAGAAGGGAACTGTTAGAGAGGTGGGGAGAGACGGGAAGAGGGGAACTGTGAGAGAAGTGGAGGGAGAGAGGACTTGTGGGAGAGGTAAGGAGAGTGGCTAATTGTAGAACTAGGGAGAAGTGAAGGGAGAAGGGAACTGTGAGAACTGTGAACATGTGAGGAGATGGGCAATAGTGGGAGAGGTGTGGAGAGGAGGAGGCTGTAGGAGATTGAAAAGAGGGTAATTGTGGGAGATGTGAAGAGAGACAGGAACTGTGAGGGAGGTGGGGACAGCAATGGGAGGAGAAGTAAGGGAAAGAGCTGAGGGACAGAACTCACCCAAACGAGCAAGATCTGTAAGTCGCGACAGGTGGGAGTGGAGAAATACGTAACTGCAGGTACTGAGGAAAGTTCTAAGTTGACGAGGACAAGTAGGACAATGGGAGGGAAACGATTAGTAAGTGGGAGAGAAGCGAACGGTGGGAGAGATGAGGAAAGGGAACTGCAGGAGAGACAAGATAGCAAAAGGAGTAGGAAGGGCAAAGGATGGGGGACAGGTAGGTGGGTCAGCAATAAGACGAGGATGGGGAGGGGATAGAGGACAGGTAAATGGCACAGAACAGAGAAAGGAATGGCTGGAGATATGGAACAGATATACGGGATAGCAGTAATAGAAGAGAGGGGGAATAAGTCAGAAAGATGGACTAGAGAGAAGGAAGGAGAACACGAAATGGGGGGGACGGGAGTTGGGAGGCTGGTGATGGGAGATTGAGAAAGCAGAAGGGATAGGGGAGGTCGAGGTGGGATAACAGGGAAACAAGAAGGGGGCCCGGTTTAAGGGGTGGTCGCTTCCCCTAACCCAGACACAGGAGAGGCAGCGAGACCATCCCCGCGACCACCGTGAGGCTAAGGTGCGTAAACAAGACCAAACCGTGAATTATAAGACAATGAATACGGCCAAATTAGATCCATTTGGCGCCGGTTCAGGTCCCTCTTCTCTCCCAGTTATGCCCCGGTTTGAGAGAGAGAGAGAGAGAGAGAGAGAGAGAGAGAGAATGACTGCGAGAGGGGGACACGAGGACGAAGAAAGAAAGAGATGGAGGAAGAAGAAAAAGAAGGAAAAGAAAAAAAGAGACATTGAGAGAAGCAAGGAGAGAGGCCGAGAAACGGGAGGAGGATAAGAAGAGTAGGGAGAGAGGGGAGAAAGACAGAGAGGAAGTGAGAGGATAGGAGGAACGGCCGCAGAAAGGATGAGAGAATGACGGAGAGAGACAGTGAACGAGAGAAAGATGGGGATGGGATGAAGGAAGGATGAGACCAGAGGGAAGAAGAAAAGAAGAAAATCAGGAAAGGAGGTAGGAAAGTAACAACGTAGGGAGAAAGAGTGAGACGAACGGTGTATAGGAAGGAAGGGAAACAGTGAGGAGGGAAAGACGGAGGAAGGTGGGATGGACGAAGGGAGACAGTGACGATGCAGGGAGAGAGGTAAGGATGAAGAGAAAATGAGGAGACAAGCGCTGAAGGAGGAGGGAAATTAGGAACGAAGGGAGAGAGACAGAGCTGGACGGACTGAGAGAATGGGGAAACAGTTAGGGAGGGAGGGAAGGAGAATGTGTGGAGCAAGACAACGGGAGATAAGGAAAGAGTGAGGGAGGGAAGAAAGGAGAGTGTGTGTGGCAAGAGACAGAGTGGAGACAAGGAGACAGTGAGGAAGGGAGGGAAAGAAGGAGAATGTGTGGAGACAGACAGGACTGGGATACAGTGAGGAAGGGAGGGAAAGAAGGAGAATGTGTGGAGACAGACAGGACTGGGATACAGTGAGGAAGGGAGAGAGGGAGGGTAGGAGAGAGTGTGTGGAGAGAGACAGGACAGAGAGACAGTGAGGGCGGGAGGGAAGGAGAGGGCGTGTGTGTGTGTCTACAGGGTGCAGGGTCCTAGGTTGAGCAGCGGTCGATAATTGTGTTGTTAGGAGGTTAGCAGACCAAAGGCGACAGGAGGGAGAGAAGCGGGAGGACAGAAGCTGTGAGAAACGAGGGAGAAATGGGAGAAAAGACAAAAGAACAGAGGGAGAAAGAGAAAAAAAAAAGTGGGAAAAGGGAGAAAATGAGAGAGATAAAGGGAAAAAAGAAGCGGAGTCGTGGATGGATGAAGTGAGGAGAAAGGGACGGAGGTTTAGGTATAACGGAGCCGAGAGAGGTGTGGGAGGGAGAGAAAAGGGAGGGTTGTAGAGACGTGTGATGGAGAGAATCCAGGGAGAGATGGAAAGATGTAGCTATGTATGGGGAGCGGTGGTGAGGAAGGGTGGCGAGAGGGAGAGGAAAGGGAAGCAGGAATAGCCGTGTGGGGGAGAAAGTGTGAAAGGATAACTAGAAAGAAGAGAATGGTAGGAAAGAAAACAGAAAAAAAAAAGGCAGAGGGAGGTAGAGACCTATGAGGGAGAGAAGTATGAGAGACTGGTGAGGGAGGGAGAGAAGCGGGATAGAACGGAGTGTGGGAAGGAAAGAAAAAACGGAGGGTGGTAGAGACGTGGGTGGGAGAGAAAGGAGAGAGGGTAGATATAAGAGGGGCAGCAAAAGCAAGGGAAAAAAATGAAGAGTGAAGTTTGGCAGAGTGGTGGGAAGTAGGAGGAAGAGAGAAGGGGAAAAAAACGAAAGAGGAAAAGCAATTACGAAGGTTCGAAAAGAATGAGAGGAGAAGAGTAGGAAGAAGCTTAAGGGTAAGAGAGAAATATGAACAAAATGGATGTCTGGGAGTGATAAAGTGAAATGAAAGAGACAAAAGGGGGATGGGGAAGGGAAGGAATCAGAAGACGCATAACGGGAACCCGAAATGGGGAAAGTAGGGGGAGGAATGAAAACAGACAAGAGAAAGGGAAAAAAGAAGAAAGGGGAAGGGGAAAAAAGAAGATATTAGGGGAAGCGTGAGAGGGGGAATGAGAAACAAGGGAATTAGGAGATGCAGAAGAGGGACAGGGGAGGTGGAAGAAGAGTGGAAGGAAGGGAGGTTGTAAAAGAGGGAGGAGAGATTTAGGAGAGGCGTTGGGGGGAAAGAGGAAGGAAAAATCTGGACGGAAGGACGGGAAGATGTGAGATGGAGGGAAACAGAGAAAGGATAAAGGGAGGAATGGCACGAAAGTAGATAGGAAAACGGAGGTTGAAAATCTTGAATACGGAAGGTAAACAAGGACGAACAAGAGGAGAATGAATGAAGAAAGAAAAAAGTATAAAAAATAGTGAAGGCAATGAATAAACAGAGGAGGGGATAATGGAAAAAAAAAAAAAGGTAGAAATTATAGAGGCAACATTATTTAGTACATGTGACATATCCCGACTTCTATCCCTCATATGTACTGTAAATACACAGCCTGTATTCTAATCCATATGAAACAAATCAATAAAAAACGAACAGGCCAGAGGGCACGTTCGAACCAAACTTGCTCCGAACCGCAACCAACTACAAAGCCGAAGACACCGCGTGCTTGTACTAAGGTGGTGGTTTTGGCGTTTGGTGGTTTGTGTTTATTTATTTGTGTGTGTGTGTGTGTGTGTGTGTGTGTGTGTGTGTGTGTGTGTGTGTGTGTGTGTGTGTGTGTGTGTGTGTGTGTGTGTGTGTGTGTGTGTGTGTGTGTTTTGTCCGTCTTTTAAAGTTTTTTGGAATGTAAAGTTTATAAAAGCTAAAAGGGAAAGGAGGATACAAGAAAAATGAAAACGAAGAACAACCAGAGGGGGAGAAGGAAAGAAAAAAGTAAAGAACAATCAGAGGATGATGGAAGGGAGGAAGGCAGAACCACTGAGGGACGAAAGTAACAAAGAGGATAAAAGAAGGTAAAGAAGAATAAGATAAGGGGAATGAAGGAGAGAAAGAAGGGTCAGAGAAGAGGAATGAAGGAAGGATATACGAATCAGAGAAGGGAAATGAAAGAAGAAAAGTAGAATTAGAGAAAGGGAATGAAGGAAGGAAAAACAATCAGAGAGGAGGAAAGGATGAAGGAAATGAGAATCAGAAAAGGAGGATGAAAGCTGGAAAGAAGGCAGGAAGGAAGGAAAGTAGACACACACATCTGATAGTTCACGACCACTACACCCAACCTGAGAACTCCTGGGTTATATAACACACCCGGGAAGGACAACAGAGGGGACGCGAGGGGAAGGAGGGGGAGAGAGAGAGGGACATTGTGGGAGAGGAAGAGAGGACAATGAGGGGGAAGGGAAGGAGAGGGGGGGACTGGGGGAAAAAAGAGGGGACACTATGGGGAAGAGAGAGAGAGAGAGAGAGAGAGAGAGAGAGACAGAGACAGACAGACAGACAGACAGACAGACAGAGACAGAGAGAGACAGACAGACAGACACACAGACAGACAGACAGACAGACATAGACAGACAGACAGATAAAGGACAATGAGGGAGAGAAAAAGAGAGGGGAACTGTGGGGAGAAAGGGGGCAATGTTAGAGAGGGAGGGAGAGAGGACTGTGGGTAAGAAAGAGGGCACATTAAGGAAAGAAGAGAAGGTGGACAGTGGAAAAGTGAGGGAAGGGAGAGGAGCTGTCTGAGTGTGTGGGAGAGAGGGTGACAGTGGGAAACAGAAACCATTTTTTCCCCTCCTTATGTATTTGGATTCTGACCACCAGACACTAAAACCAAAAAATATATAAATAGCGAAAAGCCAGACGAGGAGAGAGAGAGAGAGAGAGAGAGAGAGAGAGAGAGAGAGAGAGAGAGATCAAAACAGCCATAAACAGTGAAAATCCAGAGGTGAATACATGAAACAGCGAATTACATATCAAATCAACCATAATGAGTGGAAATCCAGAAGAGAATAAGTAGCACAACGGTAAAAGTCTACGGTATCCATAACCCAAGCTTCACATTTCGAACATAACCAAAAACAGAAAAAAATCGAATACAGATCTTTATTTTTGTCTGGGTGTTTGCAGATGGAAATGCCATTATTTTGATATATTTTCACTGCTTAGTCAGCGGTGAAATCAAAAACATACCTAAATAAAGACATAAAGTAAAGGCAGAAAAACAGAATAAAACGAAAACTTGAGATAAACACAAAATGTAAAACACACATACATACAAAACAAAATTATAGATACAAAGCAAAATTACACACACACACACACACACACACACACATACATTCAAACAAACAAACAAGCAAACAAACAATAATATACGTAATTATAACACAGACATACGACACGAGGCAAAGACAAACAAAACAGACAGACAGATACACAAACCACACAGACTCCAATACCGTCCTGGTTTCCGGGGTTCAGGTAACAAAATCACGAGGTAAACCAAGCAAAGGTAAACCAACGGGACACCAAATTCCAACGTCTACAGGCAAACAGACAGACAAACACACAGTAAATATGATGGGAGGTCTGGATCTATGGCGACTCAATATTGTCCTTATTAAACGGTACACATATTTGATTTTTTTAGAGTTACTATTAAATGCCTGGTGGTCTGGTTAAACAGGACTTAATTCTGAGGTGAAGGATGTGTCTTAGAAGCCGTGGTTTAAACTCTCAAGAAGGTAATGATGGTTTTCTTGCACAAATCTCCCAGGAAACTGATTGGTCTCCTACCCTTCAATAACGTGAGCTACGGCAGCCTCACCACGGTCCACCCCTCTGGTCCAAATAGGGGCAATGTCGCATGTCTCTCCGGGTATTTCGCTTCTGCTTATATTCCGGTGTGTGTGTGTGTGTGTGTTTTATTCTGTGCTGTTTTATGCACAGAGCCTGCATACAATGTGTTAATGTCTGTGTCTCTTAATTTAAAGATATTGGTTGTGTTCAGTGGATATGATATTGTTCCTGCATCGTCTTTTTTTTTTTCTTTTTCTTTTTTTTCAATAACTGAAAATCATGTGATAATTCTCGGCGGTGTGACAGAACAATGAGTGAATATGTTCAGCGATATTCAAAGGTTAATACATTCAAACTTGTGGAATATTAAGCGAATTACTAACGCTTATGTTCAAAGACTTCTGTTTCTATTCTGTTAAGATCAAGATAAAATTAATATGAAAGACAGTACAAATTTCAGGACTCTGTTAATCGTGTGAACAACAATGAGTATAAGAGCAACAATAATACATTTTTTTTTTTTTTTTTAATCTAAGCGCGCGCGCGCACGCACGCACGCACACACACACACACACACACACACACACACACACACACACACACACACACACACACACACACACACACACACACCAAAAATTCCATCGGTTCAATGAAGCGTACGTAATGCGGATGAGAATGTGAGTTGTATTTAGGCGCTCTACATCGCTTCTGTGAAGGGATGATGATGATGATGATGACGATGATGATGATGAGAGGGAAGTGGTTAGCGAATGGGAGAAGAACGAGGGGGAGTGGGAGTAGAAGGATAGGAAGAGGAAAAGAAAAAAGAGGGGGGAAAAAGATGACGAAAAAGGAATATTGGTTATGGATCAGCTTTTACTGCTACTCTTACGGAGGAGGAAGTAGAAGGGGAAGAGGAAGCGGACGAAAAAGGTGAAGAAATGAAAATAATACAGACGAGTTAGAGGAGAAAGAGGCGAGGAAGAAGAAACAGCGGATGCAAAGAGAGATGACGACGAAGAGAAAAATAATACAGATAAGGATGAACCGGAGGAAATAATGGAATGGGACACGAAAAGGAAGGGCCGGAGGAAGGTTAAGACAAAATGGGAAATAACTTAGATGAGACAGAGGAGAAACATGAAAAGAAAGCGGAAAAGAACGAAGAGGGAAAATATAAACTAGAGGCCCCCCAAGGGAGGAATCACACCAGCCGCGAGCCGATACATATCTAGCGCGGCTCGGAATACGACCTTGACCTTGGCCTACTTTCACCAATTTCTAACTCTTCCGAGATTTTCATCCCTACTACACACCTGTAAAATTTTTCTGATGATTTCTTGAACGGTTGCGAAGTTATCGAGCTATCAGACACACAGACACACACACACAGACAAACTGAAAACAATACCAGCATCGCTGTCACGGCTAGTAACAAAACAGAAAAGAAATCAATTTGATGCAAAAGAGTAAAATGATAGAACGAGTTAAAAGAGAGGGTATAGGAAGAAGGAGAATGAGAAGAAGAAAGAAGTACTGGTTAAGAGGAGGCGTAGAGGAAGAGGAATGAGAGTATGAAGAAGAAAGAAGTACTAGGTGAAAGGAAACGTGGAGGAGGAAGAATGAGAGTAAGAGGAAGAAGGAAGTACTGGGTGAGAGGAGGCGATAAGGAAGAAGAATGAGAGTGAAAGGAAGAAGGAAGTACCGGGTGAAAGGAGGTGTATAGGAAGAAGAATGAGGATGAAAGGAAGAAGGAAATACCGGGTGGGGGAAAGCGTGGATCATTTAGCCTTACAGAAGGGCTGGGTCTGTGACGGATCAACACAGTGGTGAGAGGACCGTGCTATTGATGTAAGGAGGGGGGGGGGTAAGAGGAGTACTGGAGGAGGAAGAGAAGGAGGAGGAGGAGGTGGAGAGGGGGGTTTCAACAGCATTAAGATATAGTGTAGATTTTTTGGGACATGACTTATACCAGTTTTTTTTGAGCATGCGGATATTTGAGCATAGTACTATGAGACTTTATTGCTCCACTTACTATCACATTACAAATTACTTTAACAGCCTTTTAGCACACAGGCTACATGAAAAATATATATATATATATACATTAACATTTACGGTCACAGCCGACTCCCACATAAAGATAAATTATACATTCTAGCTGATTACATTAAATTACTTTTTTTTTTTTTTTTTAGCACAACACAATATATGATAAACATTGGCAGATGATGAATTACTGTGACAGAAGAACAAAGTGGCTACATGAGATGAGGAATCTGTAAATACTCTCTTGTAACTACTTGCGGGTCGATCTAACGCGAGAGTATATGTAGATTTAGGAATGGAATCGCCTTGATATTAAAAACAAACGTATAATCCACCATCATTTTAACCCACTTCAACAATTTATAATATTTTAAGTGCGATGAGTATAAACATTCCCCGGTTTGTCATTAAGGTACCTACGCTTATGCTTATTAACACACTATCAATAAATCCTGAAATTATGGTTTTCAGTGATTTGCAACAAGTGCCGGACTTATACATCACTGAAAACATTTTAAACGACTGACCAGCAGGAGAAACAAAACAAAAGTAAATATGAAAATTTTGATAAATCGCTTCACTGATTCTGAACAAGCGCCAGAATATATATATATATATATATATATATATATATATATATATATATATATATATATATATATATATATATATATATATATATATATATATATATCAAAACAACTTAAAACGGTATCGCACGCATCAAACGCAAAACAATATGGAAGGTATAGCCTAAAGTAGTGTTATGTTAGATGTAATCCTGCAGGAAATTATGGTGGATACTTTATGACAACGGTTAATTATCTCCTCCCATCGCTAATTCCTACGACGAATGAGGCATCTAAATTTCCAAGCTATCGTATCCTGGACAAACATATTTTATGAAGGGCGTGTATAGTGAACGAGCTGTGCACCAGGGGGCGGCGCCCAGTGCAGTAGTAACCTATGCTATTATCACAGGAACATTGGAGGCAGCGCAGCTCGTTACACAGTCCATCTTTACATCATCTCCACTTGTATGTGAGAGAAAAGTCCCTGGAATTTACATCCCATGTTTCACTGGCAAATTTACAACCAGCCACTAAATAAAATGGGACGAAGGGTCAATGAAGAAGGTGCGGATCTCGAAAGTGCTACTACATGATGTGCCACACCCATGTATTTATAAACAGTTTCTACTTATTAGGATAAAATGTATTACACAGGAAAATTACAGTCTTCTTCACTGGAGCAATGTTAATACAGTCCTACTTTCGGTAACAGTCGACTTTTCTTTAAAAAAAAAAAAAAAAAAATGCTGAAAGCAGCGCGTAGCACATATATCAATACCGGGAATTTACTGTAATATGAAACTCCCAGTTAAAAAAAAAAAGTACTTGAAATATACATATCAATCATTATGTTCTTCGGACTATGTTAACCCTACTTTTTTGTGGATTATTTTTTTGCGTGTCTTTAAAACACCTCATTATGAGGGATTTCTTTCTAGCCTTAGTAAAATCGTTTGGGGTAACCAGAAAAAAAAAGACATTACTCTATGGGGTTAACAGAGGCAATTGTAGCCACTTCACTAAGATGGGTCTCTCCTGCCTTGTATACGACTGTTTAGTGGGAGCATAAATAAAAATAAAAACATAAAAATAAAGACGTCACCGTACTGAAAGAGTTAACCACTTCATTCTGACGACGTGTTTCCACATTTTATTTTTGTTACTAGCAGACGAATTCGCTCTACTTAGGGGAACTTTTTGAAACGGAGGGGTTAAATATAGACAGCATTAAATCCTTCACATGTAGAGCTGGTACTCAGATCGAATAAAAATCGTTTGGAGATAGCTGGAATAAAAAAGGAGTCACAATAAATATCTGCTGTTACTCATGGCACTGATGCTGCATAACAACACTGCACGCTCAGCACTCTTTCGCAGACAATCCTGATCTCCGAAAACAACTTTGCATACATTTTTAGACGAAGCAAAAATAAACAACATCGCATCAGTTTCTGTACGCAACTCCACGCAGGAGAAAGTACTGAATGGAATGACATACTGCGTGCAAAGTTTAACCATCTTGTTCTAATGTCCGCGCATTTCTTCCTAAAGTAAACTATGCTGTACTGATTTCTGTCCATACCTCTTCTCAAACAGCATAGAGTGCTAATTTCTTAATGGAAATATCACGCAAATCTGGCAGTTTTCCTACACGCGTTGGTTTCCAAAACAATATAACATTATTTTCAACATGCCCCTCCTAAAAAAAAAAAAAAAAAAAAAAAAAAAAAACTACATCAGTTCATGATATTTGAAAAAAATGTAAAGCTCTAATTCTCGCGAGAAATCCTTATCAAATTAAACATTACCACAATATTTCTTAAAACACACACACACACACACACACACACACACACACACACACACACACACACACAAAGTAATCCCTAAACGTATCCTTTCAAAACAAACATTATCGGTACCGTTGTTCCTGCACGTATATTCTACTAAAACAATGTGACCCCATTTCCTCCATGCGCTTCCTACCAAAACAAACATTACCAGACAAACTCCTGCATTCATCTACCAAAACAAGCAATACCTGGTTGTTTCATCTACGCACATCCTACCCCAAAAAGGAAATAACTGTAGGGGTAAATCTAGTGCTGGAGAGGGGCACCTTCACGTTGTGGCACCGATATAACCCAGCAACTCCCCTGCCTGGTTATACAAACATTCCTTAGCTCCCTTTCTACCTCTGAAAGGAGGGTGGTGGGCTGCCGGAGAAGGACAACTCAGCCTGCAGTCAACCTAGGTCATGTTTCAGATGGACCTGAGGCTACTACTACTACTGCTACAACTGCTAGTACTACTACTACATAAAACAATCTCGGTTATGTCTATCCGCAGATCCCGTAGAATAAAGCTTTTCAACTTGTAATTCCCAACATGACAAACAATATTACTCAAAATCCGGTAAGCATTTCCTTCCAAAAGCAAACATTACAACGCCAACTCCTGCAAGCACTTCCTGCCAACCAAATATCACTTCACTCTTACCAAAATATGTCACATCCCAACCATTCCTATCAAACGGAACACTACCTCACTCACTTCCGCACGCACTTCCTCTCCAAAAAATCAATATCTCACCCACTCCCACATTTTGGCAGCTGTCCAGTCCGAACTACAGCTTCAACACGAATTTCTGCGTGCAACTTCTACCTTTTCCTCTCTAATTCTGCACGCAATTCCTCCCAAAGCAAAGACTGTTACACTTATTTCTGCACGCACATTCTACCTACGCAAACAACAGCATCGTAGGCCTACTCATATCTGCACGCAGGTTATCCTAATGCAAAACAGAACCACACTCATTTTTGCACGCGAATCTTTCACAACGCAAACAGTACCACACTCATTTTTGCATGCAACATTCGCATTTCAGACACTTTCCTACAAGCACTTCAACTAGAATATACAATACTGTACTAACACACACACACACACACACTTCCCAAGACAAACCGTATCACATTACTACCCAACTTCATTACGAATTTCTGCGTGCAGCTTCTACCCCCCCCCCTCACTAATTTTGCACTCAATTACTCCGAAGACAAATAGCACCACACTCATTTTTGCTCGCAACCCTCACGCATCTTAGAAGTTGTTAGAGAGACAGTATTCTAACAAAACAAGCAGAGATGTGCTAACTACTGCACACACACACACACACACACACACACACACACACACACACACAAAACCAAAATAAACAATGTCGTACTAACTTCAGCACAAACTACCCATCAAAGACCATCATATCACACTTTTCAGCATCAACTACTTCTACTTCACATGGAGGATGTCTCTTGTATTTCAGTCTTGCTAACACCAGGTGATTTCTAGAGGGGGTGCATTTTTTCAAGGGGCCTGGTCAGTCAGCCACATTCTAAGGTTTATCGAAGCAAGAGGCGTCACTCCCTAGACTATAGAGACGACCCATATTACGATCATCAAGGTGTGGTAGCCGTCTTGTAGTACTGTATTCTTTCCAGCCTGGAACAAATTTGTCGAAACGGAAAGGTTGAATTATAGCCGTAACATACCCCTTTGCTACGGGGGCGGTCTTCAAAGATGATTCAAACTGCCTGATGGTAACAAAAATTTAAAAGCGCAAAAAGAGGAAAGAAAAAAGACGTCATACTGAAAGAAGTAAATACAAAATTTCTGAGTGCAACCTCTACAACCCAACCTCAGCCGATAGTAATCCCGCACGCAATTCCAGCCCCAAAAATCAATGTCACCAACCCCCACGCATTTTGGCAGGTGTCCAGCTCTAGATACAACTTCAACACGAATTTCTACAAGCGATATCTATCCACCCCGCACTAGGCACGCAAGTAATCGCAAAACATGCACATCATCATCATCATCATCATCATCCGGACCTCCTTTCCCACCCAAGGGTAGGGTGAAGAGTAGCAATGTCCAGAGAGCACAAACTTGCCCAATCCAAATAGGCCACACATCCATTCACTCATCATTCAAGCCCCCGGAATCCTGGCTCTACCGGATACGCCAAAAACATTCACCACATTCTGCAGCTTCACACTGATACACTGAATTCCACGCAATATCTACTCATCACGCACTACCTCTGCGCTAGAGTAATTCTAAAACTTAGTGATATACTAATTTCCACACGCCCTTCCATGTACAGTATTTCGAAATTTCTACACACACACACACACACACACACACACACACACACACACACACACACCAGCATCGTCATCATCATCTATCTATCTATATATCTGTCTAAAATCTATCTATCTAAGCAAATCATATCACACTATTTTAAAACTTCGACACAAATTTCTCTATGCACCCTTCATAAACCTCGCATTAATATCGCAAGCACTTCCAAAAAATCGATATCTCATCAACTCCCACGCATTTTGGCAGCCTTCCAGTCTCCTGTGCAACTTCAACACAAATTTCCGCGTGCAACCACTGCCCACGACACACTGACTCAACAAACAATTAATGATAAAGCAAATAATTTAATGATAACTTCTATAAATAACTTTCATGCATCACGGGAGCCAAAGTATCCAATTTCATGCCAACTTCTAAAAGCAACTTCGATGCAGCTTGGAAGCCAAGGCCATAACTTACAATTTAACTTCAACAAGCAATTTCTAAGCATGTCGGGAGCCAAAGCAATTAACTTTATGACAACTTCTACCAGCCATTTCCACGCATTTCGGGAGCCTTCCTACATGCATTTCTTATCAAAACAATTACTACCTCACTAACTTCTTCGTACACTGTCTAACGATGTAAGACGCACTACTACACTACGCTTTTACGTGAACATATACAGGGTGGTCTGTAATTAGCGCTCCACTAGAACCTCGTCTGGCAGTATCTCATGTGTTGCGGGGACGGTTCAGTCAGCTTCTGTAGGTGTGCTTTCGGCAGACGGGGGTTGGAGCGGAATGCATGGTGCAGGGTACTGTAGGTACTGATACTACTGAATGAGCTGTACGCACAACACAAGAGAAATAGCCCGTACGAATGGAAGTGGAGTGTTATAGATGGGTTGTCTTATATATCTCTGCTAACCTCACACTAATTCCAAACAGACTCCCTGCCAAAGAAAATCAGTAAGTCACTCAGACTACTCCTACGCATTTTGATAGATGTCCAACCCTGTATTTAACTTCAACACGAATTTCTGCGTGCAGTGTCTACCCACCTCGCATTAACTCTGTACGCAATTAATTCCCAAACAAACAATATAATGAAAAAAAAATCACACGCATTTCCCAAGCACACTGCCTCTATAACACAGCTTTATTTTTTTCATTCCTCCTACCGCCGGACACTTTTATTTTGCTTAGAAAAGGCCTCTCGCAGTGAAAGGGTTAAAAAAAAATGTATTACCTCTTTGCCTGGGAAACACAAACTTTTCATTTATTCAGATCAAAGGATCCCAGAGCAGCAAAATGGCAAACATTATTTCTAACAGAATTTTGGTCAAGGTTTAAGAATATTAATTTCAACTAACGCCACAGGACTTCAGTCATCTCAGACAAACTCGAAGCAGGCAAAGGATAGTAGTGGCAGAAGTAGTAGTAGTTGTGATGGTGGTAGTTGTAGTAGTAGTAATTGCGACCCCAGGCTTATCTGTACAACAACCCCATGGACTGCAGACTGAAGTTGCCTTTTGCCTATAGTCCACCATTCTCTTTTCGGGGGATCACTGAGAGGCGTCTGTACAGCCAGTTCCACTGTCCTGATATATCAGTGACACCACATGCAGGTGCCCCTTTTCAGCACCAAACGAAGGGTGAAGTCGTTCAGTTGTATGACACCTATTGTACTCTTGCCAGCGTTAGACAATCATATTAAGCGTATTTAAGGACAGATAAAAAGGGGTTATCAACATCACAATCTTATCTCCACGAAATCACTAAACTTACACATCCACATAAATATCAGCGTGCAAACTCCAGTCAATTTTCGTTAATTTCTGCACGCAACGTCAACTTCTGGCCGCGCCCTCTGTGTACAATGACAGGTTCACACCAGTTGACGCACGCAACAACTATGTATTTTTAGGCCACACGCAACCCTCTCTCTCTCTCTCTCTCTCTCTCTCTCTCTTCTACAGGCAACAAATTCTTCATATCTGAGATTTTGCGTATTTCTGCACGCAGTTCTTAAGCAACACCCACAAGCAACCACAACCATTCGACTTTCAGGGATAGCAAGCAAACCAGAACTGTAAAAGAGCACGCTGAACGCCACACGCAACCGCCCCTAATTTCAGGCGCTGCACGCAATTTCCGCACGCACTTCTGCCACCACCCACGAATTTCTACACTCGATTTTAAACAACACAGTATTTTCAGAAGCATTTTTTAACCACACTGATTGTGTGTGTGTGTGTGTGTGTGTGTGTGTGTGTGTGTGTGTGTGTGTGTGTGTGTGTGTGTGTGTGTGTGTGTGTGTGTGTGTGTGTGTGTGTGTGTGTGTGTGAGGACTGCATTTTACTGTTACGCAACAAGATTTTTTGCATGCACTTCTACTATTTCGAACACGATTTTTTTTTGCGTGCAGCTCTCTAACAAACGCCATTTCCCACACCCAGTACACATCTGTTCCACACGCAAATTTCAGCTACTCAACTGAACTACTCCATTCACGGGTTTCTGCACTCAGTTTGGCTACACCACACGCTGCACGCAATTAGGTGCAGGTCGAACGCACAGATTCCCCCTTTCCCACGCCGAAACACCAAACAAATGCCCACAAGCAATCGAGTTACACCACACTCGATTTTTGCATGCACTCTTGTTACACCACACTCGATTTTTGCACGCAATCTAGTTACACCACACTCAATTTTTGCACCCAATCTTGTTACACTACACTCGATTTTTGCACTCAATCTAGTTACAGCACGCTCGATTTTTGCACGCAATCTTGTTACACCACACTCGATTTTTGCACGCACTCTTGTTACACCACACTCGATTTTTGCACTCAATGCAGTTACACCACACTCGATTTTTGCACGCAATCTTGTTACACCACACTCGATTTTTGCGCGCACTCTTGTTACACCACACGATTTTTGCACGCAATCTGGTTACACAACACTCGATTTTTGCACGCAATGTAATTACACCACACTCGATATTTGTACGCAATCTAGTTACACCACACTCGATTTTGCACGCAATGTGGCTACACCACACTCGATTTTTCTACGCAGTCTGATTGCACAACACTTGATTTTTGCACGCAATGTAGTTATACCACACTCGATTTTTGTGCGCAGTCTAGTTACACCACACGATTTTGCACGAAGTTTAGTTAAACCACACTCGAGTTGTGCACGCAAAAATTCACCACCAAACACGGCGTTCCTCACTCACATAAGCCACAGGACACACGAACACAAAAATAGGCCTCGCCACACACGATTTTTACCGACCTATTTCAGTTGCTGTATACACGACATACGCACTCAATTTTTAGGCCACCGCGCGATTTTCTGCACGCAACTCACCACACCTCACGAAATTCTCCCACGCAACACCGTTTACACGATTCTCCGCACTCATTTCAGTTACTTCCACGCAATGTTCTGCGCTGTTTAGTTACTCTCACTATGTTCTAAACTCACTTTTGCTACTCCACACAACGTTTTGCACTCAATTCCGTTACTCCACAGATTCTGCACTCAATTTAGATATTCCAGACGATATATTGCACTCAGTTACTCCGCACGATTTTCTGCAGTCGCCGCTCTCTCCTGCTACAGTATGCTCTTTGTACTTTACCTTGGCCCAGATTTTCGTCCCTTCGCAGCTCTGTATTCTTCATATAGCACTTCTGCGTGACTAGTATTATATTTCAGTACTGATCTATCATTATATCTCAGCCTTCAGGGTAGAGATGTGGCAGCTTTAGACAAAGTTAGAGTAAAAGGAGTATAGAGCAAGAAATTCCACACCCCACGCGAACACAGGCGTAAATAAGCATCATCACCCCATTCGCCCCACCACCATCATCACTTCACCACCTCACCCCTCTCCTGTCTACCACCTTGTTAATTCAAAGGTGGGCGGAAGAAAATTGCCAGCTCTACGTGTTTAATTTTCAGAGGCGGTAAAGAGCACAGGGTAGACCTGGTGTGGCGGCGGCGGTGGCGGCTGGACCCTGACATCGCCGCTGTCACCCGCCACCGCCGCTGCTGCTGCCGCCACCGCCGCAGATTTCCGTTGTGTATATCATCTTTTGCACTACACGTTGCTTTATTTTCCCAGGATGATTACCCTTCGATTTTTTTCTTCGGTTTCTGTCTTTCTTTTCATTTTTTAAAGCTCCAACTTAACCTATCCTACCATAACATAACTGACTAAAAAACCTACTCTGATATTATGAAAACAAACCTAGACTTTCCTGGATAAGAAAATGTGGAAAAATGGTACACACGACGAAAATCAGCGCTGCCGCCGTTATTGTAAGCCTCCTGATATCAAACCTGTGTAATCAGTGGATCATATAAATCAGGATATTAATTGGACTAAACCCTTAACACAGCTTGACCTCTGATGTACTTTACCGCTGTCGTCCATTTTAGTTCACCATTACCAAGGCAGAGCGTAACTTCTATGCCCGTATCCTATTCTGGTCACCACTGGACTATTTTGCTCAGCCCAGATAGTTCTATACACTTTAAAGGGCACTGTTACCTATGGCTTAGTCCTCAATTTTCCTAATCCCTTTTAATATTTGTTTCAGTCACATAACATTACAAGCAATCCCACAAACAACGTAAACACACTCTTAGCCTTAGTTCTCTACATGTCCCTAAACTCCAATTAGTTTCAACCATATAATATTACAAGCAAATCCTCTATACACTGTTAGCTTTAGGTCTGTACATGTTCTTAAAATTCTTATTATCATTCAGCTATTAATCCACGTACAAAGCTAGGACTGCACAACTTTAAGCAGACGACGGAGACTGTCGCAGGAAGAGGCGGCTCCACACACAAAGGAAAGCCAAGGCGCTGCATCACTGGCTTTATTTTCTCTTCTTCCTATGATATAAACGTCCGTATCATATTTTTCAGTGATGTCTGTAGGCACTCGCTTTACATCAACCACCAAACACTAAATAGAGAGAGAGAGGGGGGGGGGAATCGACCTCTATCACTAGGAAAACTGACTCAAGTACCTACATATGTTTCCTCACACCGATATGACAACGCTATTTTCGCCAAGTAACAAGCGCATTCTACTGAAACAATCACATAAACAAGCAAGTAAATAAACACAAATTTTCTTCCATCACTGCAGAAAACTGAAATCGGTAAATTTGCAAACTAAAACAAAGCGATTCATATTTAGTATTTCCTCATTATTGGATGTATAATGCAAAACAATTATCCAATCAAGAGCACAGCACAAAAATTACAAGAAAAGGCCGATCCTGAGTCTTGATATGGCCACAAGGAAATCTTCTGTATCTGTGTCTGTATTAAGCTTTGCATGGTACCCGAGACTGTAGGCAAATTTTCTTTTTCCTCTTCCCTCCCTTCTCCACACTTTGTTAACTGTTTATCATTGTTCTCTTTATTCTCAGCACTTTTCCACATATCTTTTGCTTCCGTCTCCGCTCATTACATATATATCACATTCCTCCCACTCCAGGCACTTTCAACGTATTTATTATCTCATCATTTTAAACATATTTTACGACTTATCACTGCGTTCTTTTTCTATGCAATTTTCTACCTATGTACCATTCTCCACATTCTTCTTAATTTTCCATCACTTAGTTATTAGTTTCCTCTACATTCTAAGCACTTCTCACTTTCAAATTCTTTGAAAGCACTCTCCTGCTCATAAGTTTCCACTGCATTGCTTCAGTTTTTGTTTATTAATCACTTTCCTCTTAATTCTAATAATTTTTCTTCAGATATAAGTTTTCATTTTCTCTCGTTTTTATGTATTTACGGATTTTTCATTTACCCATCAGTTTTCTTTGTATTCTAAACACGTTCTTAATTATTCTTCAATTTACTAATCCTTCCAAACACTTTTTCACTGGCCTTTCCTCTTGGCTTTCTTGTCTCAGGCATTTCGTTACCCTTCATTCCCTTCCTTTTCATTTCATCCTTTGTTCCTTCGCTTCTATTCACTCGGGTCTTCTTTTTATTTCAGTTTTCTTTATTTTCTTATTTTCTTTTTCAGTTTATTTTTATACCTTCTTACCTTCACTCTGTTCCTTCCTTAACCTCTTCATTGCCCGATGTGTCTCTTAGCTTAAATAAAATAATCTTGCTAGTATCACAAACAAGATAAAAAGGGATATATTAACACTGATGAGTTTAATGGGAAAAAATTTATAGCCCTTTCATTACCAAACGTCTCCCCTAAAGTAAATTTATTCATTTGAAAATAACACAAATAAAATAATAGGCGATTCTGTCTTGAAGAGATTAACGAAGAAAACTAGACATCTCTCCTTAGCTGAAGAAAATCGTCTGGCAGTGGCGAGAGAGAAAGAGAGAGAAATAGAGAGAGAGAGTCAAACTAAAAGGGTTAATTCCTGATGCTACTTATTCTAAAACGAACTGGAAACAACAGTGGGAACAGTGAAAGTCGTTTTATTCACCTTGTCCGTGGGAACTACAAATATAGCAATGTTGCTGTGAGTTAGACAAGTTGCTGTTCGGGAGAGGTCACTACCAAACTTCACACACACACACACACACACACACACACACACACACACACACACACACACACACACACACAATAACAACAAAAACAAACAAATACACAGCCATACCAAACACCACCAACCCATAAACCGTCTGCTTCCGTCCAAACACACACACACACACACACACACACACACACACACACACACACACACACACACACACAAAGAACAAGAACAAACAAGTACACAGCCATACCAAACACCACTAACCCATAAACTGTCCCCTCCCGTCCACACACACACACACACACACACACACACACAATAACAACAAAAACAAACAAATACACAGCCATACCAAACACCACCAACCCATAAACTGTCCCCTCCCGTCCAAACACACACACACACACACACACACACACACACACACACACACCTTCCGTCTTCTACCATACAAAAGCTCTTTTATCACCTCGTACTATCGTATTTACCCATTCCCACTAAACACTTTCCTGTCAACTCACCTCTTCCCTCCTTCATCATCCAGACACTTCACATTGGTGTTCCCTTCCTATTCCATTCCCATTCATTTCCAACACATAACAGTTCCCATTCCCATCATTTCACCTATTTCTTTTTTTTTTCCTTTAACTTTACGCACTTTTCTATCCACCTTCTATTTTCTTACTAACGAGCTTCTTTGTCTCTCCTCTCTACCCTCCGTCCTACCCATTCCTAACTTCTTCCTTTCCTACCTCCCCTTCTCCTACCCCTCCCCTTCGTACCCGATCTCTTTTTCTTGCTCACCCTCCCTCTTTCTACTCCTCCCTACATTCGACCTACCTAACTTCAATACTTCTGTTTCTCCTACTCTACCTCCCCTTTCCGCGTCCACCCTACCGTCTCCTTACCCTGACTTCCTCCCTTTCCTGTACCCCTCTTACCCTCCCTACTTTTTCCCCTACCCTATTTCCCCTTTCCTACCTTTCAGTACCTTCTCCCTACCCTACCTTCTTTCCCAGTCTTCGTCCTAGTCTATCCCCTCTGTCTTACCCTATCTCCCCTCTCCTACCTCTCCGTACCTTCTTCCTGAACTTCCTACCTTCCCTACCTTCTCCCTACCTAATCTCCCCCTTCCTACCTCTCCTTACCTTCTCCCTACCCTACCTCCCTTCCCTCCTTCTACTCCTCCCTACCCTCTTTCGCTCTTGTGACCCAATAAAAAAACAGGGTCCATCATTTCTCCCCTAAACACCTCCTCCCCACACCTTATAACCACCTGCCTCCTGCCCTACCCCCTATCCTACACCCATATAGGCCTAACAGAATAATATAGAAAAGATAAACTAATTCACTGTACCTGGCTTTGCTTAACCTTATCGGCGCGGTGGTGTGTCCTTTGGTTTATCGTTATGTAGGCTTTGGGCTGAAGAAATGGGATGAATTTTAGGGATGCTCGTATTTAGGTTCTGGGAAGGGAAATTTCTAGGTTTGGGAAAAGGGGGAAATATGAAACTGCATATCGTTAGCCCCATGAATCCAGTGGCACCCTTTTTAGCTTATTCTTACTACTTGCAGACGATTTTCTTCATGTCAGTAAAAGTCCCCTCGTTTTGAAATGGATAATGAAGGATCTGGCTAAGTCTCCCAGTTTAAAAAGTCTCCTGAAGTTAATAAAATAATTCAGAGACGACAAAAATAAACTAACAAGGAACGTCTCGGCACTGAAGGGGTGGTGGTGATACCTGGGAAAATTCTAAGTCAAATGATAGGTTATAGTCGTACTGTGCTAAGATAGGGAAATTAAGGGAAAATTTTATGAAGCCTCGAATCTAGTGAAAGTGAAGGGAAATACTGAGGTTCTTGGAAAAAAAAAAAAAAAAGGGGGGGGGGGGGAATTTTAGACTGGGGACTCTGGAGGGAATTTTGTTAACCTGGGTCTAAAGAATGGCCATAGGAAATTTCAAGGCTTGGGAAAATATCATGGAGGACACCGAATTTGTTCGTAGTTAAAACAAATTAAGGGAATTATATTTACTTGTGATACGATAATTATTAGTGGAAATACTCAGCTTGTTTGCATCAAAGAAAACTTTATGAATGAGAGGATAAAAAAAAAAAAACAGCAATAACAAAACAAAGGAACTTCCAAATCCTCGGGATAATGCTAAGGAAACTAGGAAACTCAGCTGTACAGGAAAACACAAGGAAATTTTGCCTACTGGGAAAAAGAAAAATTTTAAGCCCTATGAATAATGCAAGGAAAATTTTAGCCTTTGGAGAAAACGCAGGAAATTTTTTTTGTTTTACGGAAAATGGAGGAATATACGACGTTTGTTCGTACCTAAGGAAAGGAAGTACCTGTTTGTGTGTGGCCTTTTTTTTTGGGGGTGGGGGGGAATTAAAAGCTGGAGTAGACAAAATCTGGGTAAAATAAAGACATTAAATTTAGTTGTTTGAGGGATTTGTGTATATCTATGTTCTGTGCGAGCCTCGTCGATGTTTGCGTGTATGGGATCTGTGTTTTGAGTGTGTCTGTGTTTGCGTGCATCTTTGTGTATAGTGCTTTAGTGTATTTCCACGTAGCGTACATCAATTGCGTGTATCTGTGTTTGCGTGTGTCTTTATTTGCCTGTGTGTTTGCGTGTGTCTGCATTTGCTTGAGTGTTTGCGTGTATCTGCGTCCACGTATATTTCTGTGTTTGCTTGTGGCCTCTTTGCGTCTGTCTGCATCAGTGTTAACCTGATATTCTGTTTGGCAGCGTCTGCGTTTGTTCACATTTGTCTTGCCTTGAACTGCATCTGTCTGCTTCTATTTTACACTGCATCTCTGTTTCCTTGTGTTACGTTTGTCTGTATCTCCCTGTGCTTGAATTCTATGTTTGCTTGTCCTGAGTTTGCTTGTATCGACGCTTGCTTTTATTGTACTTGCATGTATTTTTGCGTGTTTATCTCCGTTTGCTTATGTTTGCTTGTACTAAGTTTGCTTGCACTGCGTTTGCTTGTATCTCCGTCTGTACTACGCTTGCTTAAATCTCGGTTTGCTTCATTTCTGCGCTTGTTTGTGTTTCCACTTGCTTGCATTCTGAGTTTGCCTGAACGAGTTTTTCTTGAATTCTGTGACTGCTTCTAATACGACTGCTTGTATCTCTGCTTGCCTGTATTACGTTTGCTTGTACCTATGACGCGGACACAACTGGAAATTTGGAGCAGAATTCTGGTGAAATTAAATGGGCTCCTAGGCACCCCTTCCTTAACTATTTATTTCTAGAAGCATAAGGCAGGTTACTATTTTCTTGAACGCTTTTAATGCAATACTTTCGAGACAAGGGGAAACAATCAGCCGCCTCAATAAAATCTCTACTTTTCTACTTTATTTTGGCTCCTGTAAGATTATTTTAATTAGATTGGGAAGGATCTCTCGCGCTCTGGGGGAACACGAACGATATCCCTAACATCGTCATTATCAGAGACCTCCTTAAGCTGCACAAAATCGTCTGTTCGATGGTTAAAATGAAAGATGAAAGGTGTCACCATACTGAAGGAATTAAAGTGTAATATGCTAAATAAATCGCTGATGATGTTTTGCTAAGGTCTCCTAAACCCACGTGAGCACTGGCCTAGGACTCATTAACCTTTTCACTACGATGATGTCTTATTAGTCTATTTTTCTTACTACCTTCAGACGATTTTCCTGAGCTTTGGAGAGACTTTTCGAACTGGGAGGGTTAAATACAGTATTCAAGAACCCCCATCACTTCTTAGATCTTTGGGGGGGTCTCGTGAGGTAAATAAATCAGTCTCACCATAGCTGGAGGAAGATGGAAGCAAGTCCTCGAGCTGAAGGGATTAACTGGACAGGTGGTAAGCTTGAATAGATAATTGCCTGGAAACTGAAGTGCTAACAGAACACAGCACTATGTCCCTACGAAAGGCAGTAATAGGGCTGTTATTTATTCATGCGTCTATACATTCCGTTAAATCATCTCTATCATCATCACTTTCACCATCATCTTCATCGCCATCATAATCATCCTCATCCTCATTAATCTAACAGTTTCCCACTATTTAAAGCAGTGATGATGATAATGATAAAAGAGGGTATGCATGATCCGGAAACAAGAAGAAGAAAGCGACTACAGATTTACATAGATCATCATCATCATACTAACTTAATTTCCCACAATTATACATGGGTTGGACTGGCTCCAGAAACAGGAAGGGAGAACACAAAAACAAAAGCAACTCTCTCATCTGATCCAGGTAGGGACAGAGCAAAACATATCACCAACTCTTTCACTACGATGACGAATTTACTAATAACTGTTTCCTGGGAGGACCACCAGAGTTTTCTAAATATTCTACCACCAGAGGATTTTATTTTATCCTGACAGCCAACAAACTATCTAAATATTTAGGTTATGAGCCGATGATTTTATTGCTTACTCTGATTATTCGCCCTGTATCCATGGAGTTCACGCCTCTACACACTGATACACTCTGATTCTGTTATACACTATTATGAATTGAACAATGGCAATGCAGGCTAACTTTCTCATCAGTAAGGCCATTTGTTACGGTGCTAATCATGTGCTGTAACAGATATTCCAATATTGCTACCACATATTTCATCCTAACTATGTTCTATAAAACAAATACTTTTCTTCTGTGCTATAAGCAAAAAAAGTGTAAATGGTCAGTAAGTTTCTGCAAAGAAGTACAGATTCGAAATTTATATAGTACAACACTATATCGCTCTCTAGACACTTATGCAGTAGAGATCCATTATCGTTAATACACACACAGACACACACAGACACACACACACACACACACACACACACACACACACACACACACATCGTGATTATACTGTATATATATATATATATATATATATATATATATATATATATATATATATATATATATATATATATATATATATACTGTATATCCCACAGTTCGTTCCCTGAAGCCCAACAGTCCTCTCAGGCACCATCAGATGGAACAACTCTCACTCTCACTCACATGCCACCACTAGTGTGATAGTACAACTTCTAGTATCTAAACACTAACACTATGGACAGGGTTTGAAGGACGACCAAGTATCCGTAGACGTGAAGGGTTTGGAAGTTTCCAGAGAATGCTGTGTCGCTAATCATGGCAATAACGTTACCAAAATGCTTTAATATATCTAAAAACTTATACGTTAACTAGCTTCCAAAACACTAAATATTAAATTCCTTGCTTTTGTGATAGGAAAGGGTGGTACTAGTGCGACCGAGTTCCCACGAAGGTATCGCGGTGAAGACGATGTAACAGTTTCAACTTAAGAAAAACGAAGGAAAATACTCCACAAATCTAGTAATAAAGCCCTCTAATGCCTACAAGATAAACCCATCCCATTTATTCTAAGCCACACAACCATTCCTTTCCCTCACTTGGAATGATGCACCACATTATTTCCTTAATGCCTCTGTACGTCCAACCATCCATCAACCAAACAAACATAACTGTAAATAACTTTAAAAATATATACAATCCTCCTGCATGCTATGAACAGGTCAGCCATAGGAGTGGGCAAGCCTCCGTCGAGGTGTGAATGGAAGTGCCGAGTCTGAATAACCAGGTGGTAAACTTTTATTAACACCTATACGAATTTCATGATAAATTGGTTAGAAAATATAAATTCTTTCCTTCTGAGATGAAAGCAAGATCAGTCTCTCCCTTGTGAGATGAAAGAGAGACTGTGAAAAGGTTGACTCCGTTTCCGCCCGCTCTTTCTTGTCGCGAGAGGTGCTACTGTGCCGTCCGCTACCAACCCCGCTGTCCTTCCAGAAAAAGAAACTCGGAAGGCGGGAAAAAGGTCCAGATATCTACAGAATCTCGAAGCTACTTTATTTATTAACCGTATTTTTATTTAGACGACAATCAGAGGTATTTCAAACTTGGTACACCGATCTGAGATGCTTTACTTTTTCCGTAAATGAGAAAATAAGTATTCCCGCTACCACCAGGCCTACTGACATCGGTACAAAAAGATGGATATAACTTCATTTCCTCACTTATATCTAGGACACTTTAATTAGAGCTAACTTTAAATATGGACTAAACACCGGTTAGAGTTAGCTTTAACCTGCGAGTGAGCGTGATGCGCGTGTCCCCGGCTACTATTGACACAACCTACTTTACTACAATGATGGCTCCTTTATTTTACCGTTACTTCCTGTACATTAGTTTGCTAAACCTTAGGAGAGACTTATCAAGCTGCAGGTGTCACATAATCTTCATCAATCCCTTCACTACTGGGCGCCTCTACCTGATAAGATATAGTCGCCAAAATAATAATAATAATAATAATAATAATAATAATAATGAAAAATAAGAAAATGACCACTGAACCTTGGATACACATTGATTTTTCACTCACATCTTGCTCACATGCTGAATCTAGCCCTGGTCTTAATTAGAGCCATCTTTAATGAGTTAGTGAGTAGGGTGGACGCTCCGAATGCACCGGTACTAACGTTAACGCCAAACAAGAGAACCTAACTTGCATACTATCTCTAACAACTCCCAAACTAAATCCAATCCCACACTAATTAGAAATAGTTTTAGTGAGTGAGCAAGCGGGGTGAATTAACCTAACTTTATTGCTGTTAGAGTCAAAAGATGAGTATACAAACTCTTCAGTAACGCCTAATTCGCGCGCTATATCAAATAACAACTCCCACACCAATTAGAGCTGGCTTTAATGCGCAAGTGAGTGAGCAATGTGTGTGTCTCCGATTATAGCGTTGACAGGCAGCAAGCAAAAGATAAGCATACTTCACAAATCACATCAAACTCGCACACTAAACCCTCACACTAATTGGAGCTGGCTTTAATGTGTGTATATGTGAGCAAGGTGTGAGCGGTTTCACTGTCGTAAGCGCCGAACAGTGGATATACAGCCTATTAATTCTCATCTCACACATTAACAATTTTCACACTAAGTAGAACTAGCTTTAATGTGTGAGTGATTACGTCTTCTGTGTTTCATTTTCGTTAATTTTTATATTACTATTTTACTTAGGAGACACCCTGAGTTGTGAAAATGTTAGAAAGCACTCACTAACACCTTCAATACGATTATCTTTATTTTCCCTATCACAAGCCGATTTTATTAAGCTTGAGAGGGAGAGAGAGAGAGAGAGAGAGAGAGAGAGAGAGATCCTTTGTAGTGCTGGGGTCATTTTTCCCACTCAAACTAGCCCGTCTAGCAAATCTAACTTGCATACTAACCTTCATACTAAATCTAGCAATCCCAAAACTAAATCCAGTCCCTCATTAATTAGAGCTAGCTCTTATGTGTGAGTAAGCGGGCTGAATATGGGCAAGGACAATACACAGATATTTATTTTTCACATAAAGGCTTCTTCAACATTACATTTATCTCCTACGAAATTAGATCTAGCTTTAATGAGTACTAATGCACTAATTAGAGCTAGCCTTACTGTGTGAGTGAGCGACCGAACGAAGGAGAAGCATCAACTCAGCTTCATATTTCACTATTAATATAAATCTAACATTTCCACACTATTTCTAACCGTTGCCAAAATTAGAGCTAGCTTTAAAAGACTAGTAGGAGGCTGTACTGTTGACATTTACACTGAACAAAAGACAAACATTAAATATTATTCTCCGCTCTAATGCTCCTTCCGCACTAAATCTAATCTCTACAAAATTAGAGTTAGCTTTAATCAGAGAGTATGCGAGGTGAGTGGGTGTCTACGGCTATTCATCACACTAGCGCCGGATGACTCTAACTTGCACACTAAGCCTGGAAACTCTTACTCCATATCTAACCCACTGCACAAAATAGAGCTAGCTTTAATGAGATAGTGAGGGGGATAAGTGTGTCTCCGGCTGTCCATAACGGTGACGCCGATCAAAATACAAGTTTTAATTCTTCACTCAAGCATCTTCTACATTACATTTAACCCGTAGAAAATTAGAACTAGCTTTAATGAATACGTGAGTGAATAGTGTGTAGCCCCAATATTCGTCACACTAACCGCAAGCGAATCTAGCTTTACACTAAGCATAATGACTCCACACTATCTCTAAACTCTCTCTACAATTACAGCCAGCTTTAATCTGTGACTGAGTGAGATGAGTGGGTGTCTCCGGTATTTTCATCAAACCAGCACTCAACAAATCTTACTTGCTCTCATATCAGCAGCTCCCACACTATATCTAAACCCTGCTAAATTAAAGCAAGCTCTAACCCGAGAGTGAGCGAATAAGCGTGTCTCCAATAATACAAATAAAACTCCTACAGTAAATCTACCAATCCATACCTAACCCCTACAGTGAGTTAGCTTTACTAAGAGTAAGGACGAGATTTTTGTGTCTCTGGCTTTACCAATCTAACCCACAGACTAAGCCAAACAACTTCCAACAATATATCTAACCTCCGCAAAAATTAGAGTTATCTTTAATGTGTGAGTGAGTGGATGAGTGAGTGTCTGAGGCTACTTCACGAAACTAGCACCGAACGAATTTAACTCACATACTAAACACACCAGCTCGTAACACTGTATCTAATCCCTAGCAATATTAGAGCTATCTTTCATGTGAGAGTAAGTGAGGTGTGCGTGTGTCCCCGCTACTGCTGAATCTAGCGGAGACCAGCTGAGCGAAGGACCTATCTCAACGGGGCCGGTATTGATCCGCTCTTCTCAAGTAGATAAAAAAAAAGGTGAAAAAGGAAATTCATTGTGATATCTGACGCTGCTTGGTGGACAGGGAGATAAAGTCTGTCTGTGCCAATATCAAATAATAACTGATTTTCCTGTGCTAACTTTTTTCATTTGAGGTAGGTACTGAATCGCTGAAGGGGATAACAAAAATGGAATAAAAAGGAAATTCACAGTTCTAACACTGGCTGGTTGAGGGTGTGATAAGTATATTTGTAGTAATATCAGATAATACTTAATATTTTCGCACATTATTTATCAGCCTACCACAGACGAGGACAAGCTGAATGTGCAAGGAGGATGGCAAAATCAAACAGTAGTTGATTCTTGTCTATAATATTATAATCAAATACGATAATGACTAGTTTGTGTCAGACGGTTCCACTTCTCAGTTGATTCAGTCAAGGCATGATAAGGTTAATGATAAGCGAAATCAAACATTAGCCATAAGCGAGATGAAAAAATAGCGGGTACTTTGGTCGGAATACTGGGAAAAACAGACATGATGGCTTCTAGTTCCGAGTCAGGCTATTATAAGTCATGGCATAGTTCACCTAAGTAATGATATTTGTGTGCAGTAAAAATTCTGACAGCAGTAAATTTTTCTGTGTACTATTTCCAAGAACAGACGGTGCTTAGTTAAACTGGTAAACGGATGGTTCTAATTCTATTTACTCAACATGGTCTTGATAAGGGTAATGATATGCGAATTCAGATAATATTAAAAGTAATACACTCTCTGCAGTAAAAAAGCAAACGAAGGTGTCTGTCATGTGTTAGTTAGGCGGTTCTAAAGCTCGAAATTGTTCAGTTAATTCATGATGAGAATTATATGGGAAGATAATAGTATAGGCCATAGTTATTGTTTCTGTTCATTATTTCTTACATTAGACGATGCCTACTTTAATTTGAGTTTCTCGGGTTCTAACTGCGATCATGTTCAGTCATATCATGATAAGGATAAACGCTATCTTGATTAAAGTTAGTACGACTAGATATTCTTGTTTGCCAAAGATGTGCTGTTGACCCGGGATGACCCTTAGTTGACCTGATGGCGGGGTGACCCAACTTGACCTCTTCCCGCCGCCGCCGATGACTCCTGCCGTCGCCGCCGCCGCCGCCGCCACCACCACCGCCGCCGTCTCCGCCATCGTCGCCCCCTCCCTCGGGCGTTGACGTTGTTTACTGTTTACTGTTGTGGTCGTGTAAGAGGGCTCGGCCGCTGTATCGTATTGTTGTTATTTTCCTGTTTTACTGATTAATATCAATTACGTGCATCAGTATCCAGTCAGTCTTCCCCCAAAACAGGAAAAGAAATAAACAGTGCTCGTAAAGTGTCTAGTTTATGTAATCAGAGATCATTAAGTAAGTATTTATCATGTTTCTAAAGGATTTGATAAGGTAAAGAATTAAAATCATGAGGAGAAGAAAGGTGCGACACAGACTGGCTGCGTGGTAAGGGTGAGGCAAGAACACGAGGCGAGGCAACGTGGCGTTCTGGAGCCCACAACAGGTTCATACCCCCCACCCCCCTCCCCACCGCCACACACAACAACACACATAATAAAAAACGATACAAGGAGGCTAACTTCCAAAACATCTATGTCAACACAGCTTTTCAGGTCGAGATGGACATGGAGGTGTTACTAGAGTTGGTAAGACAGTACAAAGGAGGAATATTGCCGGCAAAAAGAGCATATTTCCATGAGATATCGCAGCGGGGGTGAGGGGAAACATGCGAGAGAGTGAGCCGGACTGACCTGGCAGCGGGGGTCGTGTGGCTCTGCCGGCGGCTTGACGCGCACTGAACCTCCCGCCATAAATAACAATATCACATCACAATGCGCATGGCCAGCCCGCCGGCCGCGCCAGCGCCCCAAGATGACGACCGGCAGCCCTCCCGCCCTGACGTGCCGCACAAGATGCTCCCGCTAATTTATTATTTGGTAGCAACCACTGTGATAGTTGCAGCTGAGGACTATCTGGGATGACTATTATGGATTTCGGTAGTGAGGGATGGCAGGGGGGAGGGTGCTGGGGGTAGGTGGAGGGGGGGGGGTGGCACCTGGCGCTAACTGGCCCTAGAGGATGATGGCGGCGGCAGCACACCAGCACCGAGTTATGGTTCACCTGTAATGACTGCTTCCCGCCTGCCCTCCTTACCTTCACGCCTCATGCTGATGCTCGCACCCCTCTCACTTTAATTACACACACACACACACACACACACACACACACACACACACACACACACACACACACACACACACACACACACACACACACATAATTCCATTTTTTCCTTTCTTCTTTTTCCACCCTAGCCCCGGTGCGGTTAGGAGCGGGTGCCGTGCCTTTGTTCAGCGCGCCGCAGAAAACAATCTTACATGTGGTGCCAAAACTCGCTAATAAACTCCGTGACGCGATAAATGCCACCTCCATTGCCCGACGCATTTGGCCTCTGCAGGGGAGTACGTGCTTTGGGGGGAAGATGTACATATAGTAACGAGGGAGTACATAAGGGGAGTACGTGATTCGGTGTGGCTACGGAGAGTACGTAAGAAAAGTAGGTGCTTTTGGGGAGGAGCATGTAGAACGAGTTTATGTAAAGTTTGAGATTAGGAAGGGATAGCCTATATAAGAGTAGATACATGCATCTGGGGAATACATAAGGCGTGTACGTGCAGCAAAGTGGTACGTAAGAGGAATGCGCTGTTGTGTATGCTTCTAAGGAAGTATTGGATGGGGGTATGTTCGTCTGCGTAGGGGTACAAAAGTTGAGTATCGTACATGCTTGTGTGCCTCTGAGGTGTACGCCCATCACGTGCTACAGAGGAGTACGAACGTCTAGAAAGGAGTATAAATATTTACTGACTACTTGCATTACTGTTCTGAGGAAGCATATACCTCTGGGGAGGATTATACTACTGTTATAAGAGGAGGAGGGGTGCTGGAGAGGAATGCCTTCACGTGGTGGCACAGATATTACCAAGCGTCTACACTCTCCAATTATAAAAATGCCCCTAAACTCCCTCCTTCTTCCTCGAAAGGAGGAGGGCCATTTCATACCGTAGTCCACTACGTTCACATTTCAGATGAACATTGGGCTACAGATATTATTAAGGAGAGGAGTACATTTTGAGGGCAGGAGTACATATTTAAGTGAGCTTCCGGGGAGGAGTACAGTTTTTCTAAATGCAAATACGAAGGAAGCAATGGTTAGAAGCCAGGAAGATTGTTCCCTCCATGGAAAAAAAAAAATAACAGCCAAATTCAAGATCCGTTCATTTCGAGATGCCTGGACACATTGCGTTCAAAAGAGCGGAGGTAGCAGACAGTAGGAAATATAGACTGAGGAAGGGAGTTCCAGAGCCGACATGCTGCATACATGAAGGACTGGGAGTATAAGTTAACTCTTGCATTAGAGAGCTGGACATAGATGAGATGAGAGTTTGCTGCCAGGGTGCTACGCGCCCGCCGTAATGGAGGAGCAATGCAAGCAGACTGTTCAGAAAAGCAGTGACCATTGAAATAGCGCCAGAAAAGAGATAAAGTTGCAACTGAACGGCGAAGAGACAGAGGTTGAAGGAAGCCAGTAAAAGGAAGGGAGTTAATAAGACGAAAAGCCTTTGATTCCACCATGTTGAGAAGACATGTTTAGTGAGTTCAGGTCAAGAGCACAAGTTTAATGACTTGCAAGGGAGGAGTACATGTTTAGGGAGCTTCACGGGAGGAGTACATGTTTAGTGAGCTTCAGCGAGGGGTACATGTTTAGTGAGCTTCAGGGGAAGAGTACATGTTTAGTGAGCTTCAGGGGAGGAGTAGCCTAAATATTTTGTGAGCTTCAGGGGAGGAGTACATGTTTAGTAAGCTTCAGGGGAGGAGTACATGTTTCGTGAGCTTCAGGGGAGGAGTATATGTTTTGTGAGCTTCAGGGGAGTACTTATTTAGTGGAACTGAGGAAGAGTGTACACCTATACAGGAGCCGGTTTGTGTATTGGAAAAAAAACGTACACGCATTAAGCTCACTTAATGATTCTATGCGCATCTGATGAGAAGTACAGTACATAATAATTAGACGTTCCAGGGTAGTACATAGTTTTGTGACGAGTACAAATAAGGTGCTATAAGGAAGTACATGCTTTTTGTGGGGAGAGAGAGAGAGAGAGAGAGAGAGAGAGAGAGAGAGACGTTGTTAGAGTAATATATGCTTCGATACACATATACATCTCAGTCAAGGGGTTAAGTGAAGTGTAATTATCAAGGAAATTATACACTGGCGGGAAATTAATAGTTATACACTTCCTTACGATAAATAACGAGACACTGAGCAATTATTTTAGAAACCCAGTATTACCAACTTCAGACCACGATGGATTTTTCAGTATATTGTGTAAAATGTTTCATAATTGCTCAGAGAAAAAGTGGATCGATATTTTTATTCGCACGTGTTCATTCCATTACCTGTACACGCTTTAATATTGGGACACTTCAGTTATACTCGCTTCACTGTTTGCACACTTCGCCGTTCTTTCCGTTTCATTTGTACACACTTCACTATTTGTACACTCGACTGTTTGTACATTTCTGCTGTGACTTTTCGTTCTTTTCCTTTCACCTCAGACAATTTTCCATACACCTAGCCTTCCTTAGATTCCTTCCCCTCATATCACATATTTATATCTACTACTTCCTTACTTCCTGTCCCTTCATCTCAGACAGTCTCCTATCTTCTTATTCCTTTCTTTTCACCTTTCACTTCCCTTCATACATATCAATTTCTATCGACTCCTACCTCTTTACCCGTCAGTCTATTTCAGTTTCACATCCACCTATCCTTCCTTATTACCGTACGTTTCATACAATAGATTTAACTATCCCTCCTCCAACTCGTCCCTCCATCACGGACACTTCTCTATCCTTCTACTCTCACATCTTTACCTTACCCTTCATTGCAAAAACATTGTTACACCGACCTACCTTTCCTCCTCTTGCTCCTCCTTTTCCTTCTCCTTCTCTTCCTCTCCTCCTTCCCTGTATTTTAGAATTTCCCACCTTACTTTTCTTCCTTCCTTATCTTTTTCCTCACCATTTACTTTCCCACACATCCAACCCATTCTTCATACCCTTCTCTTCAATACAGAGACCCTTTTAACCACCAACTTCTTCCCTCTTGACCTTTCCTTCATCCCACACATTTTCCTACTCATCCACTTATTTCCCTTCTTATCTATTCTCGTTATCTCATATGAATGCCTACTCACCTTCCTTCCCCTCCCACCCCCTTTTCTTCATTTAACTCTTTTAGTGGTACGGTGTTTCGTTTGATTTAATTTTATTACCACCAGACGATTTTATTCAGTTTGGGAAGGTCCTCCACCAATTAAGGAATTGATAAAGGCAATATCAAACCCCTTCGATGTGAGAAGTCAGTCCTATATTGAATAAATCGTCTGAAGGCAGCAGGAATGAGGTACAGAAGACGTCATCGAAGTGAAAGAGTCAGGGCAGTTTCACATCTACCATTCTTTATTACCCCACCCCTCATTCTATTCTTCTCAGTGCCTCTTCCTTCTCGCCTCCAAACCAAAAGGAGGTTTCCGGAGACAAATCCAGTCGTCAGCTGATGGCAACATTAACACAAAAAAGTTGTCACCGAACGTATACAATCCTTTTCAACACAAATCCATTCCCTGCTGCTCTTCTCTTCCCTTCCATTATTACAGCAGCCAATTTTTTATTAACCTATACTACTTCTTACCCAAATTCCCCTTCAGTATCCTACCTCCCCTTTCCCTTTCCATCCCACCTACTTCTTTCCTTCAGTCCCTGCCGTATCCAAAACCCCTTCTCTTCTTTTTACTTCCCTCCCCAATCATATTCTTCTCACTTTCCCTTCCCACCCTTTCCTTTCATACCATTTAATACCATTTCCAATCCACCAACTCTTCTCTTTCCCTTTGTACTGCACATATCCTTTTTACCTATATACACTCTTTTGTTCTTAACTTTACCTTCCCTCCTCCTCCTACCCTTCTCTTCTACTTATTCCACAACCCATCCACACATACTGTTCCTTCTACCTCTCCCTTCCCTTTCCATATACACTTTCCTTTCAGATATTTAGCTACCAGCCTAATCTTCTCCTTTAGTTACCTCTCTATCTACGGACCTCCTCCATCCTACCCTTTTCACCCCCTGCATTCCTACCTACATCTCAGATCTACCCTTCTCTTCTTACCTCCTTTCTTTTCCCCATATCTCCTCCTCCTTACCCATCTCTTCTCACCCATTCTTTCCATTCAAACCCTTCTACATTCACCAACCCATCTTTTCCTTTTAGTCCCTTCCCTAAACATTTACCTCTTCCCTCTTACACTTTCCTTCCCTTCCTATCCCACCAACCCCTTCCTTTCTGATCTGTCCCTATCCACCTACTTTTTATCATCCTTCTTGTTCCATATCTAGTCACATACCTCATCCCTGCGACCTTTCCATTCTCCTTCTTGTCCACATTCCTGCAACTATCTTTCTCTTCATTTTGTTCCCTCTCTGTTTATATATCTCTTACCTTGAACTATTTCCTTTCATTTCTTTCTCACCTACTCCTTCAGACCATACCTATTTCATCTACCCTTTTCTTATTCATAAATTTCTTACCGTGGCACGCACTCCTTCCATTCAACTCTCCTCCTCCCATCCGTTCTTTCCATTCACATTCTTCCCTCTCCATCTGCCCTTCTCTTCCTTTAAGTGTCCCCCGCATCCATAGCCCTTCTTTATCTCACTCTTCCCTTCCTTTTCTTTCCCATCTACTCTTTCAGACTCTTCCCGCTCCACCTACTCTCCTCTCAAATGCACACTCCCTCCCTTACTAAAGATCATTCAATTTAACTTGGCCCAAATTTTTGTCCTTTTGAAGCTTATTCCACGATGCTCAGTGGCAGAAAAAGTCTCTACTACGGCTGTACAACCTTTCCACAGCACTTCTTCGTGGCTAGCACCATATTCTAGTGTTAATCTGTTGTTGCAACACAGCATTAAAAATGGAGGGATATCAGACCAGGGTAAAGGGAACAGAGTACACAGGTAGGCGGCCTACATCACTTCCTTCTATCCTTATGATTCCCTTACTACTTTCTATCAGATCCTTCACTAATCACTTTCCCTTCTCTTCTCTTCTCTTCTTTTTAGTCCTTACCCACCAACCTCCTCAGTAATTCTTTTTTTGTGTGCTACCTCTAGATACATTAATTTATCTCAGGACAGATTATTTTACCCGAAGGAGTTATACCGGTAGTCTTCTTTAATCCCTTCAGTATAGAGGTTATTAACAGTTTAAATGCAATAGCTTGGCGGCAGAAAGACATAAAAAATGACTTCACTGAACCGAAAGGGTAAATATCTTTCTTCCCCTCCTCCCCTTAACACATGCTTCTTTCCATCATCTGTCTTACATGTTTCATCCCATACACCCCTTCCTTTCTACGTTTCAATTTCCACCTACTCCCTATTTACATTTATCCCTACGTATTACTCCCTTTTAGCTCTTCCTTTGTCTTTCTTCTTTCCCTGCCTCTACTCGTTTTCCTTCCTTGCCCCCTCCCCCTTCGCCCCTACTTTTTCCTTTCATCCCCTATGCTACCTATCCATCTCTCTCCTTTCTTTCATTTCCTTCCTCCATATCCCCACCTTCTCATCAACTCTCTTTTCGTCCATTACCTACCTATTGAACCTATTTCTTTAGTCCTATTTTCTCTTCAATTCCTTCCCTATCCATTTACTCATTCCCATTATCTTGTCCTCTTGCCTCGACTCTTCTATTACTCCTTTCTCCTTTTTCTCTAGCCCTTATGTTCCAATCCCTTATCACTCAAAATAATCTCTCCTATCCCTTCCTTCTAGATCCTTTGCTTTCCCCAGCCTTCCATTCCACACCTGCTTCTTCCTTCCTCTCCCCCATCCTCTATATCCATCCTCCCATCCCTTCCTTTTTCACCCCACTCACTCCTGCCTTCCTCCCCCGCTTTTCCTTCTCCACTTGATCCCTCCTTCTTTCCCTCTTCTATCAGCGGTATTACCATTGCCTTATGACCCATTCCCTATTCTCCTGTGACATTTTCCCCTTTTTCTTATCTCTCCCTTCCCTCCAACCCTTCTCTTTCCTCTTCAACCAGCTTACATCAGTCTTGCCTCTCCTTCCCATTTACTTCTCTCTTCCATACCACCCCCAGCTCTCACCACTTCTGCTCTACCAATCTATTCCTCCCTCTCTTCTCATCCGCTTCATTCTACCTCTGCCTCTCCTCTCCTCCCATCTTCACTTGTGGCATGTTCTTTTCTTGCTAACTACTCCTTTCTCCCCCTCCCCCTCCTTCCCTATTGCTTTTCCTTTACTTATCATCCCCCTCAGTTCCCTCTCCTCCCTTCTACCCCTACCAACCCCCTCTCTCCCTTCCCCTCTACCCCTACCAACCCCATCCATCTCTTCTGCCTCACCCTTAACAACACCCTATCCCTCCTTTTCTTCTCTCCCTGTCCTACCCACCAGTCATTATCAACTACCCTCCTCTTCTTCCCATCAACCTGTCCCATCTTCTCCCTCTATTCTCATCCTTCTCATCGTATTCCTCTTTCTTTACCTCTCCTCTACCCTTCTTTACCAAACTACCCTCCCCCGCTTTCCTCTTCCTTGCCTCTCAATCTCACCAACACCCTCCCCTCCCTACCCCCCCTACCCCCATCGAGTCCCACTCTTCCTCTATTTTGCTGTTCAGAAAGACTCAAGCCCGATCCTGGACTGGGACAGGAAACAGGCTGATTATCTGAATATGATTTTAAGACTATTGACCATTCACAAGATCCATCGACATGTCATAAAAACACCTCTACCAATACCATCAAATCAGTCCTGAATCATACATCCCTAACATGTACTCAATATGGACGGTGAGAATTAGTGACCATATGTTGACATGAGAAGGTGAGGGGCACGAGGAGGACAACTATGCCTCAAAGAACGGGCTACGAAATCTACGTTCAGAGTCGAATAAATAAAGAATTTAAAAAAAAAAATCCTTTCCTCTTTACCTCCGACAACCGCCTCACGTACCCCTCCTCCTCCTACCCCAACGACTCACTCCCTCACCTACCTCCTCGCTCTTTTCCACTCCCATTCCTCCCCTCCCTCACCTTCCCCCTCTCTCCTTTCTACTCTCTCCAACCTCACTTCCCTAATATAATAGTCCCCTCCCTCCACCCACATCGTCTTCTCTCCCTTATCTGCTTCCTCTCTCCCTTACCTTCCCCCTCTCCCCTCCATTCCCACCTCCTCCCCTCCCTCACAGACCCTCATTTTCCTCCACCCCACCGACCCCATCCTCAAATGCTTTCTTTCTCCTTCACTTACCTCTTCTCACCCATTCACCCCAACCTCCTCATCTCCCTCACCTACCTCTCTTTCCTCCATCCCACTCCCTCTTCCTTCATCTCCCTCCTCTCTGCCTCATCTACCTCCTCTCGCCTCCACCACCATCATCCCTCCTCCCCAATTTACCCCCTCTCTCCCCTCCACCAGCACCCCCGCCCACCTTCCCTGGATATACAGATGCAATCCCCCGCCTGAGCCTCGCCACGACAGCACTTCTCCCGCCGATATACTCCCCCTCATATGCTAAGGAGGAGGGAGGGGAGGGGGACGAGGGGAAAAAGTGCCATCACAAATTGCAAAGGAAGATGGAAGGAAGGCAGAAATAGAGGAGAAAAAGGAAGGAAGAAAAAAAGAAGAAGAGGAAATAGAAGAAAGGAAGACGAAAGGAAGGAAAGATGGAAGGACGAAAAAAAAAAAAATGACGGAGAGAAAAAGGGAGTAACAAGAGAGAATCAAAGGATGACTGAAAGAGAGGAAGGGAATGAAGGAAGGAAGAGGTGACAGAAATAAGGAGGGAAGAAGAGATGACAGCAGGAAGGAAGGGTGACACAAATAAGGAAGGAAGAAGAGACGATGGCAGCGAGGGAAGGATGAAGAGAGGATGGAAGAAAGGAAGAAGGGGGGATAGAAATACGGATGGAAGAATAGAGGATGGCAGGAAGGGAGGATGAAGCGAGGATAGAGGGAAGAAATAAGAAATTATGAAAGTTTGGAAGAATTAATGATAGCAGATTCAAATAAGGAAGAGGAGGAAGAGAGACCACAAGCTAGAGGGAAGTAGGATGGCCGTAAGGATAGGGAAGGAATGAAGAAAAGAAAGAAGAGGGAAGAAGGGAGAAAGAGAGGAAATAAAGACGGGAGCAAAAAGGAACAGATAGTGGTAAGGGTAAGGAAGGCGGAACTGGGGAAAGAAGGAAGGATAGGAGGGGAAGCATGACAAGGATTGGAATGTAAATTAGGGGCGTGGGTAGAAGATGAAAGAAAAGGGTGATCACAAATTACACACAACGAGGGAATGAAGAAAAGGAAAAAAGGAAAGCAAGAAAGGAAAGGAGAGGTGAAGGGTAAGGAAGGAAAAGAGAGGATACAAGGATGGGAGATGACACAGTGGAAGCAAGGAAGAAGAGATGATAGAAGGATGGAAGAAGGGGGATGGAAGGATGAATGAAGCAAGGATGGAACTAAGGGTGAAGGAAGAAAAGAGGACAGAAGGAAGGAGAGGGGTGAGGATAAGGAAGACGCGAAGAGAAGGAAGAAAAGAGGACAGAAGGAAGGAGAGGGGTGAGGATAAGGAAGACGCGAAGAGAAGAAAGACTAAAAACGAAGGAAGGAGAAGAGAGTGGTAAGAATAACAAGAAAGGAAAGAAGAAAGGGGAGAAGGGTAGATGAAGGGAGGAAGTGAAGAACCTGGAGAACTAGAGGAAAAGGAGGCAGAAGATGAGAGAAGAGTGCTATCACAAATTTCGGGGGAAGAGGAGGGAAGCTGGAGATGAGGACAGGGAAAAAGGGAAGAGAGAAGGAAAGGAGAGAGGAAGGATGAAGATAAGGATGAAGTGAGGAGGGCAGAGGTGTAAAGATAAAGGAGGGAAGAGAGAAGAGCAAAAGCTAAGGGAAGGTGGGAGGAGATGAGGTAGGTAAATATAAGACAGGAGGGAGTGGGGATGGAAGAAGAGAGGATAGGAAAGGAGGACTGAGAAGGACAGGAAAATAGATTTAGGAAGGGATGCAGTAGGAGACGAGAGGGGAAGGAAGGAAGGAGAAACTGAGTGTAACAACGAATAAGACACAAAGGGAAAAAGGGGGGAAGGAAGGCAGAGAAAAGGGAAAGAAGTTTTCAGTAAGAGCAAAGAAGGTAGAAAAAAAAAATTGGGAGATCGGGAAGGAAGGAAAGACTAAACTTGTAGAAAGGAGCCAATGAGGAATAGAAAGAACAAGAAAAAGAGGGTAGACGGTAGGGAGAATAATAGTGAGGGAGGAAGGAACAATGGTGAGGAAGAAATAGGATGAAGAAGAGGAAGAAAACAAAAGGGCAATAATAGAGAGAAAAGGACTGAAAGAGAGGTGATGGTATTGAGAAAGAGAGGAGACAAGAATGAAAAGGTAAGTTGGGGGGGAAGTAGATGACGGAAAGATTGCAATCACTAATTGCAAAGAAGGGTGTAAGCAAGACGGGAGTGAAGACAGAAAAAAAAAAAAGAGAGTAAGAAAGGGATGTGAGAATAGTAAGAATAGGGAAATGACAAGGAGAAGTTCAAGGTAATTGTTGCTATTGTTAAGTAGCCCCGGTTTGTCTGGCCAAGCAGGCCCACCACCCGCAAGCAAGCAACCGCCACTGTAGGGCCGTCCCGTACAGCGAACCTATGTTCCCTTCCAGTAGATAGCACTCACCACAGCAAGGCACGGAGATGTGTGAAAGTTTGATTCCTGGACGGACGCCGCATTTGCGTCGCTCCACCGTATTACCAGGGGCATCATAATAGGTTCTACGACTCTACTGTACATCAACCCGTTATTTGGGTATATGATTACCACCCAGCATTATAAATGATTTCCTGGGTTACACGAAATCATCAGGCTTGTCACTTATTGTAGAGCCACTTTAAGTGGAAGGAAGTGTAATAAAGAGTGACAGGAAGAAGAGATGAAAACAGGACGAGAGGAAGGCAGACAGAGAAAAAGAATGATAAAGGAGAAGGAAAAGGCAGGCAGCACTACTCGTACATCAGAAGAGTGGATGATGGGAGCCTTCATAAAGACATGAGAGGAACACAAACAGGGAAGAAGGAAAGAAAGGGGTAAAGATAAGAAGGGAATGAAGATGGAAGGAAGAAGGAAGGACGGAAAAGGAAGAACGAGAAGGACAGAGAGATGCCGGAGGGAGGGAGTAGTATAATAAGGAAATTAGGAAAAATGAAGTGAATGAGGAAAAGGAAAAAAGCAGAAAGGAGGGAAGGAAGCACAAGGGCCGGAGAAAAGAGGTACTGAGGAATGAGCAGGGGGGAAGAAGAGAGAAAACAGAGAAGACAGGAAGAAGACGAGAGAAGATGGAGAAAATAGGAAGAAGAGGAGAGAAGATAGAGAAGTCTGACGGGAAGAAGAGGGAGAATAGTAGTGATGGACGAGGGATAGGGCAGAAGATAGGGAGGAGGAGAAGAAATAATAGAGAAAAGGGGAGAAAGAAAAAATAGGAAAAAGGAAAACTAATGGGTTAGATGCAGAGAGAAAAATAAAGAGAGATGAATGGGGGAAATGGGATCACAGACTGCAAATGAAAATGGGCAGAAGGGAGTGTGGGGTAGGAAGGAGATAGGTATGGAGAGGAAGGAGAGGTGAGATGAATAGGAAGGGAAATTAGGAAGGAGGAGGGGATCTAGAGACAAGGGAAAAAGTGCGATCACAAATTGCAAATGAGTATGGAAGAAAAGAATGAGGATGCAATGATGAAAGACTGAGGAAGGAAGGAAGGAAGGAAGGTGGTACTGAGGACGGAAGGGGCGATTATGGAAGGCAAGAGGGAGTAAGGGTGGAAGGAAAACAGGAGTGAAAGGGAAGGAGAAAGCGAGGACAGAAGAAAAGAAGGAATGAAGAGAGATATGTAAGAATGTAAACTTGGGAGACGATAAAATTACATAATCAGGTAAACTCAGTCGGCATGCAAACAGGTACACTTAGAGGGAAACAAGAAAGGTATCAGAAGAGACAATGGAAACATTAGCAAGTAAACTTAAATTTACTCATCAGACAAGAGAGATATTACCGTGTGAAAAAACTCTATAGACAAGATACAGTAAATGTCAGGAGGTAGACTCATTAGACAATAGAATGCAAGCAGGTAAACTCACAAGAGAAGAGAAATGTTAGCGGGTAAACTCACTAGACAAGAAAGTGTCAGCGGTAAACTCATAAGAAAATAGTAAACTTATATGAGAAGAGCATGTTAACAGGTAAGCTTATTAGACAAGCGAATGATAGCAGGTAAACTAATAAGACAAGAGAAACGTAAGAAAGTAAACCTCACATGATAAGAGAAAGTTAGCACGTAAACTCATAAGGCAAGCGAGACGTTAACAGGTTAACTCATAAGACAAGAGAGATGTCAGCAGGAAAATTTATAAGACAAGAGACGTGTTAACAGGTAAATTCAAACGACAAGAGAAATGTTGGTAGGTACACTCACTAAACAAGAGAATGTTTGTAGGTAATCTCTAAAGACAAGAGAAATGTTAGGAGGGAAACTCACTTGAGATCAGAAATGCTAGAAGGTAAAACTCACATGACAAAAAAAAAAAAAAAGTAAACTCATAAGACAACAGAAATATTAGCAGGTAAACTCATAAGATGAGAGATGTCAGCAGAAAAACTTATAAAATCATTACAGTAGACAAGAAAGACGTGAGTGGTTAATACATACAAACACACATCAGGAGGGATATTATATGCAGGCAAACTCTAAAGAAGCATCAACAGGCACTGATGTGATGATGGTCGAGCGCAGATACTAGAAGCACGGTATCAATGTTAGCTTTGACGAAATATGTAGAACCTACTTACATGTTACGAAGCTATAGATTTTCCCTCTTTAGCCCCCCCCCTCCCTCCCCCCCACAGAACAGTGTGAGGGTAAGGTCATGCAAGAAGGAACGAGTGTTATTTTGGAGATGTTGATGACTTTCTAATGATACTCAAGGGATGTACTATCGTGATCACTATTTTTTTTTTTCATCCCCCTAGCTTGAGGGAAATAGAAGCCTGGGCTAAAAAACAAGAGCCAGGCGTGATGAAACGGTTAGTCTAGCGGCCTGATAATGATTCACGACCTGACGCCTACTACGGAAGCACAATCATCGATTTTGACTGAAAATGTTGTCACAGACTCCAAATGAATAAAGAATCCATTCATCCTACTTAATGCGTTCTATAAAACCATATGTATTCCACGTACACACTGTGGATCAGGTCCCTATCCGAGGTATCTGTTTCCGCGTGGGCACACTACTAAAGAAGCACCCGACACTTCAACTCCGATCTTTTCTTTCCCAGTTTTAGTCTTCCTCTACATTTATCATTGTCTACTTGATCTGTCCTTCACATTACTAATCTCATTATTCAACTACTAATGACGACAGTAACATTTAATCCCCACCGCAACTGACAATGACGACAACAGTACTTCTCATACTACAGATACCACTACCAACAAAAATAAACGTGAGACAATACAGTAATAGCAACACACTGTCTGCGACAAATGATACGCCTTGTGCTCTCCTTGAATAATTTTTATGAGTAATATACTAAAATCATTACAACATAACATACAACGCCAAAGGATTCAGTACTGCTGCAAAAATGTGTTTTTGTGTTTCGTTCGTAAAACTAAGTTGCAGTTCAGGTCAGAGAGCCTCTCATCATGAAGTTTTTAAAACTAAGTTGCAGTTCAGGTCAGATAGCCTCTCATCATGAAGTTTTTAAAACTAAGTTGCAGTTCAGGTCTGAGAGCCTCTCGTCATGAAGTTGACCTGTGTCCGCTCGTTTGGCATGCCTTCCACTCTGGCTTCGACCCATGTCGGGCCAGGGGAGTACAGAAATCAGTGATCGTGACAGTACATCCCTTTTTACAAGTTTCCTTCGTGACAGCTCGTCCTTTTCGTTTCATTCATTTTTTTTCCTTCGTGCTGAGAAAAACAGCATGAAACTGATGATGACGATGATGATGATCAAGTACTGCCAGAATGCTTTCGAGGGCAAGATAAACTTGGCTAATTATAAACTCCAAAAAAAAATATCTCATGCGAATCTACCACCATAGCAGATCATAACACACGCTAGAAATGGGCCCCGTACGATGTATACTGTATACACTGACTATGGATCACAAAAAGTCTATTGATACCTATTGCTTTACGTCACATGCGGTGAGGGATGGTATCAACAAAAGATCAACGTACAGTCGCGGACATCTATTCACTTCATTACTATACAAAACGAGACAGTGAGCAATAACTTTTGAAACACAGCTATGTGGTCTTTGGAGCCTATTGTAGTTTTCATATTATTTTGTTTCCTACTTGTATGACCGTGAAAGGGAACGATGTTATTGGTCGCAGCTGAACATCTGTCCCTATTTCCATAACATCATAACCCTATACCCTACACCACAACACGCCATGTACATGTCCGTTCGTCGGTAAAAGTAAGTAGAGATATTTTTAATTAGAGGCAAGAATATCGAAATATGTTGTATAACTTACTTTGTGATTTAATCGTGACAATCTCTCTCTCTCTCTCTCTCTCTCTCTCTCTCTCTCTCTCTCTCTCTCTCTCTCTCTCTCCTAATAAAAACCCCACACCCAGCCGTGTTCACTGACTGAGTAACGCCAGCCAATCGTTGCCACCCCGTCTGTCAGCTGGGGTCACGGGTGGTTGCATAATTATCGGTTCTCTAATTCTCTTTTATTTCTGTCAACATTACCTCCATATTTCTTTACTTAACCTTTTTACTAGGAGCCTCCAGTGGTCGTGTCGGTAGCCTGTGTGTCTGTGACCTGAATGGATCCCGTTCATGGGTGGATGTTGAAGAGGGTTTTATATTGAGGGTGCAGTAGTCCTCAAAATTTCACAAGCTATATGTGTTTTTTCGAAGACACACACACACACACACACACACACACACACACACACACACACACACACACACACATATATATATATATATATATATATATATATACTCTCTCATTCAACAATCAGATGGAGCACTTAGGGAGGTGGATGTTGAAGAGGGTGTAGTTGTGTGTCCTTTCGTGTGTCCTCAGATTATAAAGGTTTTCTCTACGACATGTAGAGACTCTCACTAATAAACTAGAAGGAGTACTTAGAGAGAGCAACACCCACCCCCATCAATTTGCCTCAGGGCAGAACGCTGTAAGCTTGGCTTTCGACCGATCGCTCTCAAAATTGTCACTTCATCCTTGACTGAACCATAACCCTTTCACAGGGTCTGGTCCAAATAGAATTAAAACGCCTAAACTGACTTCGCCCTGTCACCTAGATCTTTAACCTGTTTTTAGACAACATTAGGTCAGTTCCTTGGGTAATCCTCAGCCCTTCCATCAATTCGGTTAAAATCAATCAAAATTGTTTTAGGTAAGTTCACACTCAAATACACGGTCCGAACTTTGACCTTGTTTTATGGCCATTAAATAATCTTTGGCTGACTGTTCTCAAACTCGATTCCTTTCATTCTTGCCTTACCCTCAACCTTTCAATGTTTGGTGTACATTAGATAAAAACTGTTTAAAGTCGAGCTTGCCTGGCCAAGTTGTGATGTAGCCCTGCGACCTACTGTTCATAAATAAATATATATATATATATATATATATATATATAGATAGAGAGATAGATAGATAGATATATATAGATAGATAAATATATATATACATATATATATATATATATATATATATATAGAGAGAGAGAGAGAGAGAGAGAGAGAGAGAGAGAGAGAGATAACACCCGCTCTCCAGTGATACCAACAGTGAGTTCCTGGGGGCCCCACGGATCACCTGTCCTGCAACGCTATTAAGATACGACAAATGTGTGGAGAAGAGTTACCGCCTGTGAGACCGAGGCAGCAACACATTCCTTTGGGAGGTGTCACGTTAAGCTCAGTAATATAGTTAGCGAAAGTAATGATAAACGGGAGAAACTAAGAGATGCTGAAAGGGTTAAGTGTTTACTAGTATATCACCATTACTTCCCATTTATCTATTTTTCTGTTTATTTCGCAATGTACTGCTCTCCCCTTCAGTATCATGACGTTATTATATATTCTTCATACTGCCACATAACACCCAGAATCCACTAAATCTCAGTCTTTTTATACCGCGTTCCTGCTATCACTGCTCAGATTATTTCAGCTTAGGGGAACCTCACCCTAACTATTTAAACTACCTCCATTAATCCCTTCAGTGTAGTGCCGGGATGTCTTTTCTTATTACTACCACAGTATTTTTTTTTTTTTCAGCTTGGGAGAGGCCTGTGCTGGTGAAGTAGACATAATCTTCATTAACCCTTTTAGTAACAGGATGTCTGTATATTCTTGCTACCTCCAGACGATTTTGTTTTGGTCATGGGATGTCAGGCAGCGATGGGGTTACGAATTTTAGGCCCCAAAATGTCAATCATTTTTTTCTTTTTCTCCATCTTATTATTATTATTATTCTGTCTGTGGGTGACTCTACACTGAGTGACAAGCCAAATGGTCTCCTGTACAACAGGAAACCATTTACGTACTATGCCAGGTGCTAACCATATAACCAAATTATGGCGCCTGATGGTTTAATGGGTAATTAAGGCGCTCCAATCGGATTGAGCCGGTGAAGGTTTATATCCAAGGGGTGGTTGGGATTTATTGCTCATGTGATGCCACTCAGGGATGAGTGAGGCTGATCACTCTCATCTTAAATGTCAGGACCATCTTGCCTAGCCCAGGGCTCCTACGCTCCTCATGGGGCGAAGTAGGATTGGATGATGGATGGATGGATTATTATTATTTTTATTATTATTATTATTATTATTACTTACTGCGCAGGGCTTGCCTCTGCTAAATAAAATCGTCAGGCGTTAACTAGCATAAATTACAAGTGACCTACCAACACTGCAAAATGGTTTTACTGTTTTTAACCTTTTGAGTACACGTGGCTTGTTCCTGGTGAATAAAATCGTCTGAAGTCACTGAGAATAAACTATAAAAGCTTAAATATTACAGTAAAAGGGTTAATTCGGGTTGTGTACAGCTGAATTCAGACGTTCTTGTACACAGCCAAGAACTACCAGACTTTATGAATACAAAGCGAATATTTCTTTTCACCGATATCTGACCTTTATCAAGAGGGTGATTTGGGCAGTTCAGCTAAACATTCTATGGCTCGTATTTTCGTTGGCTGAGGAAGCTCCCTAACACCTTTTCCAAAGCGACTTATTTTGATTACTACACCGTACTGTCCTTTTTCTGTTACATAAATCCATCCATTACTGCTACACTGCATAAATGACGTACAAAAGGATAGTGACCAGCCATATCCAAAAATAAATAGCTGAGGAAGAGGTGTTAGGAAGCTACTTTAACCTACGAGAATACGAGCCAATGACAACAGGAATTTATAACTCTGGCCATACCCTAGACAGTGTGCCACTCGCTGTACCACGGACTTGTGAATCCAGCTGTACCAGTGAGGATGGAAAACACGGATCACCATTCCTCTTCAGCAGGCACAATCCGGCTCCACTGCCCTTTGAGCCGAGTTGTCGAAAAATCCCCGAACTGGTACAAGAGGAGGGAAAAGTGGCCTAGTTTGTTTTGAAGCGTGTCATTTGGCGCGCTGCAAAACTCAACCTGTGAATTTTCAGTTTTCACTTTTACTTTGCGAGCTTCATGAACCCAGAGATTAGCAGGTCGGATAAGGAGGACACATAATCAGATTTTGCCTCATTAGATCCGGGTTGTATCGTTTTTCCGCTCTTGATTTCGCCATAATACTATTCATTTCCAAGAGATTTTTCTGATCATATTTGCATATCGTATAATTCGTATTTTGGGTCAAATGCCGACATTCAGATTTTGGATAAACTTTTCATATTATAAAAAGAAAAAGAAGCGGTGAGTGACTATGAGAGAACGAGGTATGTAAGATGAAAAAAAAAATGGTAAATGTGATTGGACGAAACATTGATGAGGCACAGGATAACGGTGACATCTGTTATCTTAGTCTGCATGCCGGTGGAGTGGAGTGGAGCAAAGATTTTCGCAGCCTTGAGTATTGATGGAATGAAGCCTTGGTCAGTTTCCGCTGGCCATTGTGATGAGAATTCCCCTACTTTGTGCTTTATTTTCTCCAAAAAAGACGGATGACAGATTGCAGGAGGAGGGCAACTTCAGCTTGCAATCTGCTGGCATTCAGATGAGCCTGGGGGTACAACAACAACAACAACAACAACAACAAGCAGTGCCAAGGCACAGCAAACCCGTCCCCGGCAGTCATTTTAGTGCTGACGTATGAACACAACAGGATATTTAGTCAAAGGTGTCACATACCAAATTTGGATTAAATCGGGTGAAAATGATTATTTTATGCTCATTTGAAATTTTAGGCTCGACCCACCTGACACTGACCCCCCCCCCTACAGCTAACTGGGGGTGATCCCCCTGCTGTAATGAGGCATGCTATACGATGCAAATTTGAAAGCTGCATCTTTAGGTTTTGGTTTCATGTCGATATGACGAATTTGAATGGACTTATGGCGAAAGAAGGTTTTGGTTTCATGTCGATATTGTACCCCCTCCACAATATGTCTACCCCCGATGTATATATGTCGGGGGTAGACATATTGTGAAGGGGGTACAATTTGACGAATTTGAAAGGAGTTATAGCGAAAGATTTTTTTTTTTTTTTTTGGGGGGGAGGGGGACATTTTTTGAGCCTACAGCCTGGGCCTTGACCCAATTTGGCCCAATATTTAATGAGGTGATCAAAAGGTCATAGCCCATCATCCCTGTAATCTTAGTCAAAATCGCACTAGTAGATTTCGCGTAAAGTTGTCAACAGACAGACAGACAGACAGACAGACAAACATACAAACAAACAAATGAACGGACAGACAAACCGAGTGGAAACAATACTCGTCCACAAGCCCCTCCGGGGCGGGGACGTGTCACAGTTACAAATACAACTACTACTACTGCTACATTATTACTATTACCACCTCCGACACCACCACCACCACCACTACTACTACTACTACATTATTACTACTACCACCACCTCCGCCACCACCACTACTACTAATATTGCTACTACTGCTACTACTACTTCTACTACTACTACTACTTTCTCCTGTTTCTGGGAACTACTCACCCCGTATATGGGACCATGATGATGATGATGATGATGATGATGATGATGATAGAGCTTTATCCCCCAAATGTTAAATCACTAAAGGAGTTTCGTGTGAATGGTATGGCCAAGTATGACATGAAGGCAACAAATTAAAAAGACTGGCTGAATAGTGAATGAATGTGGCTCATATCGCTGTTCGCACTCTGTGGACGGACCTGTTTTTGCCTATTTCCCTTTCTGGTCTTACAGCTCCACTCATCTACAAACAGGCATAGCTAGCCGGGCTGCATCCGTTTTGTGTACCATTTTTTCGCTATTTCTTATCAGGAAAGTCTAGGTTAGGTTGGGTTTGTGTTCTTAATATCAGATTAAGTCTTAGTGTGTTAGGTGAATCTAGGGTAATTTAGGATGTTACGGTAGATTTTTTAAAAAGTGAAATAACTATCATCCTCGGAAAATCAAACGGCATGTGTGCAAAAATGGTGTCTATCTATCAATTGCCAGATGCCTTAATCCCGTAAGGGGTGGCCACAAACAAATCGCCTCCATGTCGTCCTGTCCCCCGCGATTTCACTGCCCTACTCCCAGCTCACACACCCCTCTCTCATATACCTCTCCACTCCATCCCTTCATCTCATCCTCGGCCTCCCCCTCCCTCTTCCCTCCCCTCCACCGCATTCACATGCACTCTCCTCGTCAGTCTCTCACTCTCCATCTTCTCCACAAGGCCGAACCACCTCAATGTGTTTCTCCTAACACTTCCTATCACATCCACATCCACACCACAACGCTCCTTCACTTCATCATTTGTTATTCTGTCTCTCCATATGACTCCACATGCTTCTCTCAAATAACTCATTTCCACTGCTCTCACTCTTGACTTCTGGCCCTCCAATAAGGTCCAAGCTTCACTTCCAAACGTTAGAGCTGGTATCACAATACTGTCATGTAATATAACTTTTTCACTTCCATGCTCACTTCCCTGTTTATCACTGTTTTCAAGGAAATGGTGTACAGAAGGGAAACCTGCAGCCAGGGTAAGTAGCAATATCCACACTCATATCCAAAAGGGTATTTACCTTTATGACTGACGATATTTGTTATTTTTACTTTAACGTGGCCTAAATCTGTCATATCTCCATACTGAATACTGACCTACAACAAAAGATTAACACTTGAATATGGTGCTGGTTAAGAAGAAATTTTACGGAAAGGATGTAGAGCCGCTGCACTGTCTGTTTCTGTCAATGAGCTATGTGAAATAAGCTGCAAAAGGATGAAAATCATGGCCAAGTTAAGGTGAAAGAACTTAAATCAGTTCACGTAATCCAAATTTTTTATGTCAGTCGCGAAGAGGGGCTACGGAAGGGATGTACAACCACAGTATTATCTTTTCTCCCTTTAAAGTACATGATAAAAGCCGCAAACGGAAATAATCTGGGCCAAGTTACGGTAAAATAACAATATTCCGATGCTTATATCTGGATTTACTTTCAATGATTCGTTGGAATTATTCGGTGTCAGTGGTACAGTAGCGGCTAATACATATAGTTCTTTCACGGCTGGAAGACGGACTGGGTGAACTGGGGTGGGGCTGATGGGATGCAGAAGATACTGAAGGGTACTGAGGGAGGGGGGGGGGGGGAATGAATGGTTGTACAGGATGAAAACTTGGTGAACTGGGAGTACACTGGTGATACTGGGTGAGGACTGGTGGAGGACAGGGTGAACTGGGAACAGAATGGGAGGGTTACAGTCTTGGGCATCCGATTAATAAAGGGATTCCAGTCCGCCCGAGTATTACTATTAATGCTTTATCCTGCAACATCTCATCAGGTTTTGAGACAGTTTCCAGACGGTAAAAAATTCGATTGTGCAGGGTGGCCCGGCCATGTGCTATCTTCCTCTATGTCGGGTGATTTCTCATGTGTTGATTGGACGGCTCAGTCAGTATTATGAATGTCTATCCTGCAACATTAAATCATTTCCTACCCTCACTACCCCATCCACGCCCACACCCACAGATTCAACCGTCCCTACAACACACAGGATACTGTTAGGCGAGTTTCTAGTGAAGCCCTATTGACGGGCCACCCTGTAGATTATCATAAACGTAAAATTCCTAATGACACAGTGGCTTCAGTATAACCTCTGTCAATAATTACCCGCATAGTCTTAGGAATCTCTCGCCACTTAGAATACCTGGGATGCTGATCTTGTGGTGTTCAGTCTTACAGCCTCATAAAATTTAACTTCAACTAACGTAACATAACCATACCAGCACTGAAGTACCTAGCTTGACCTAGTCTTTGATAAACCTACATAAAATTGCCAAAACTTTTGCATTAGCAAACGTCTTTCTAACAGAACACATTTCCACATGGAAGGGAAAACAGGAAAGTGCTGGAGTTTATTATATCTAAAGTTTGGAGCAATCTGTAAACAGCCCATCCTCAGAGAGAATGCACTGCACCCACGGATGTGATCTGTGTCGTCCCAAACAGTTAAGAAATATAGATTTTAAGCTCTTTCTTGTGTCGTCCCTCCCGCTGCTTTTCCCAATTGTCCCTATTTATTTAGTTACAGACATACATAAATACAAACATACTTAGGTCAACATACATACTTTAGAACATATATACACCTGTGTTAATTACCTCGTGTGGTGAGTGTTCGGTCCTCAGGTGTCAGGCCAGGTCAGGTCAGGTCAGGTCAGGTTGGGCACTGTCAACTGTACGGAGAGGGATAGGACAGCTGGATTATTTACACTGATACCATTATTACCAAGCCACAATACACAATCTAACAATACAACATTCCAGTACTCTCTGATGGTAACACACTCTCAGCTGAACGGCATCATGTAATGTTATTTGGAAGGGAATACTAAAGATTTCTCGACCCCCTCAAAATTCAGTGGTATCAGTAGTATTAATCCAGGGCTCCTATGACTCACTCTTAACAGAATACAACTGTTAACAGAATACTCGAGTGTAATGAGAGGCACCTGTATTAGAATCTCAGGTTCCTACGCTCACTCAGCTGAATAAAATCGCTTGGTGTTAGCTGGGACAAAGAAGGAGAAAACGCGACTATGAGAGAGTAAAGTTTTCTATAAGGTACAGTCTTAGTTTATTCCAGCTATGCTCTTTTCACACTATCTTGGCTTAAATTTGCCATCTTTTCATCTTGAATGTTCAATTGTAAAAGCATATTTAGACTACAGTACGGTGCTAGTCACGAAGAAGTGCTATGAAAAAGCTGTAGAGCCAGAGTTTTGTCTTTTCCTGCCACTGAACTGCGCGAAATAAACTGAAACAGAACTAAAATTTGAGTCATGGCGAAAAGACTATAGAATTTTAACACTTACGTTCATACCACAATTACGAACGCACGACAGACACTGTATATATATGTACACAACGGACTTACCCTTTCAGTTAATTACCTCCGCCAAGGAGGTTATGTTTTCACCCCTGACCGTTTGTCTGTTCGTTGGTTGGTAGGTTTGTAAGCAAGATTACACAAAAACTACTGGACGGATTTCCACGAAACTTGGTAGAAGAATGGGCGTTGGCCCGAAATACACTTCATTAAATTTTGGTGAGGATCCGGATAAACATGCGGATCCAGGAATTTTTTTTTTTCATTCTAACATTGCGAGATAAGGCGTTGGCGGAGGTATGCGCTCTGCTGAGTGCCATTCTAGTTCTCCCTTGATTCACGGGACTGTATACAATTTGGGAAAGACCTTTGGTATCAGAGGGGTTAGTGAAGACTACATCTAACCCTTCCAATTCGAAAGTCTCTCCTAGGCTGACTAAAATCGTCAAGTGTTTGCAAGCATAAGCTAGGGAAAAAAATACTGTACTGAAGAGGTAAAAATATCAAAAACTCCAAAAATACCAATTTCTCTTCACAAGCCAAACACAGTGCATGTTAATTCCTTCAGTGCAGTACGTTATTATATATCTGCTACTGCCTGATATCTTATGTACGGCAAAATAGTACATATACACATAGGGATGCCAATAAATATCAAATCCTTTTCATTAACCATTAACCTCGTACTAATTTCCCCACACAAATACACCCTACATACATTAAATCAGATGGTCTGGTTAGTACTTGGATGGGTGACCGCCTGGGAACACCAGATGCTGTTGGCATAACGTTCTCCCTACGTGTCAAGTGGGGTTGGTGGAGGATTAGTGCCCCTCCCTGTAAAACAATTAACTCTAAGCCCTTGGCCACCCCGTTTGGGATACATGGCGTCTGGCAATGAATGAATGAATGAATGAATGTATAATCCTCATCGCTTACTGCCTCAAAATATTCTCTAATTATGTTTATGTGAAAGAAACGCCTATTTACCACAACGAGACCCTCACTTCTACACCAATCCCCCCTCCCCCTGTGTCAGTGCTGGGGAGGGGGGGGTGGAAGGGGTGAGAACACGGTAATTAAGGAAACTGTGATAACAACAACAAGATTTAATAGACAGGCAGAGGGAGGAAGGGAGGAGAAGGAGGGTGTGTGAGATAAGGGGGAGGGGGAGAGGGAGTTAGAGGAGGGAGGGGGAAAGAATGGAGAAAAGCGAAGGGAGAGGGAAAGACAGGGGAAAGCGAGAAGGAGAAGAAAAGAGTACGAAGGTAAATTAAAGATGAGAATGGGGTGAGAGGGAAGCAGGAACGGGGAGGAAAGGGAAAAGGAGGAGGAGAAAGGAATGGACAGGAATGAAATAGGACGACAATAAAGAGAATAGGAGAATGGGATGGACAGAGATGGGGGAGGTGAGAGGGAGAAAAGAGATACTAAAGAGAAGAGGAAAAGACAGGAAAAGATAAAGTGGAAGAGGAGAGGAGGGGAAAGGGAGAGAAAAGAGAAAAAAGAGCAGAGGAAGGAAGGAAAGCAGGAAGAAGTGAGGGGAGATGGGAGTGACGAAGAAGCTAGATGAGGAAAAGAGGGAGAAGAAAGGATACAAGATGGGAGAGGAAAGGAGGAGAGGAAGGGGAAAGTGAAGGAGGAAAGGAGGGAGGGAGGGAAGAAGGAATAGAAAGGAGGGAAGTAAGGAAGGGGAGAGAGAAAGAGGGGGGAGGAAGGGAAGGGGTAAAAGAAAGAGAGGGGGGGAAGGGAAGGGGAGAGAGGAGGGGGGGAGTAAAAGCTAATTACCAGGACATTAAGCAGGAGATGAATTAATGGTGGGCAGGAAGAAGTTGTGTGCAGGGCTGCTCTTATCTCCGCTGATTACACCCCGCCAACACCACCAAATAAACAACAATAATGCTAAATGGACAAAATAAATGCTCGGAATGGTGGGGGTGAGGCTGAGGGTGGTGGTGTGGCTGGGGGTGAAGGTGGTGATGGTGGTAGGGGGTGCGAGTGGAGGTGGTGGTGGTGATGGTGGTAGGGGGTACGAGTGGCAGTGGTGGTGGTTTGCGGGTAGTGGAGGGACGAGGGAGGGCGGGAACAAAAACTCGTTCCCTGGCACACTTACGTAACAAATATACAAAGCAGTTTCAGTATTTCTTGTCATACTTTCAGAGTCGCAATGTTATAAAATGACACTAAAGACAACTTTCCTCCCAAACTGGGCTGCACAGTGGAAGTTGCAAATTACAGCTCAGTACCATTAAAAAAAAATGTATTAGACCAATATAAAAAAAAAATTAAAAGGAAGGCTCATAAGTTTAAGAAGCTTGTCTATTATCTAGTTCTTCTTCAGCACAAGAGAACCATATCGACAGTATAGGGTGAACCACAACTGCATCACGTTTATAAGTATACCCCCTTCAACCCCGTGCATCCGGGTGGTCTTATTTATTCTTGCTGCCACCCGACGACTATGTTAGCTAAGGAAAGACCTCCTGTACTGGATGGGTTTACTAAAGCTACACCCAATCCCTCCAGTTCCAAAAGTCTCTCAAGTCGTGAGGAAATAGCAAGAACAAAAGCCCCAAGTTTCACGTGATTAAAAGGGCCACGGCCTGACAGACCAGGTAGTAAAGGCGTTAAAGCAATTTCCACTGAGCCCTTCAGCGCAACGAAGGTTTTTGTATTTTATTCTAGTTACCACCTAACCACTTACTCAGCTTAGAAGAGACCTTGATAATAGTAGTGGTAATAGTAATTGGAACCCCAGGCTCATCTGAATGTTAACCAGTGGACTGCAGCCCAAATTTATCCTTCTTCTACAATCCATCATCCTTCTGGGTGATATGGAGAGAACAGAGGGACATTTGTACAACCGGACAGTTTCATCCTCGATTATATGGATGTCACCACCTGAAGGCGTCCTTCTCCAGCACCGACCTTCATAGTGAAAACAAATACAACGCCGCTAACTTTTACAGTTTTGTACCTCTGATGTTGTTTATATTTTTCTCTTGCGACTAAGTGTCGACTTTTTTCACCTTAAAAGACCTTAACAGAGGAAGTCTGTCAGGCTTTTTCCGTCTACCAAGGACTCCATTAATAATATAAACACACCACACAACTGACTAAACAACGTCCACCATGAATCACGACAAAGTTACGTCAACCATCTTAATCATCACAACAGTTTTCAAATTAAGCACAGTATAATAAGGCTTTTATGTCTTGTTCGTACTCTGCCAGTTGAATGCTTAAAGCGCACTTTCAGAAAAAAAAAAGTAAAGCTTGTTTGAACATAATTAAGGAGACTTTTCTGCGAGGGTAAACACAAAAAAGGAAATAACGTGCCAGGTACTCAACTCCTCACGGAAACATACATCATTACCACAAATAACAATCTCCTCACACAAAAGAACAGCAACGTCCACAATCCCCTTAGCTGTTGTTTAACGATATAGTCTTTTTATTCCATATTGTTTACTACTTCACTCTTTCGGGACACAGCGGGAAATTGCTATAATTACTGGTAGATAAGGTCTTTGTTGTAATACTCTTCAGATATTGCAAATAACAATCTCCTCAAACGGGGAAGGAAAAAATAAAGGTCGTCCGCAATCGGTCTTTATTTTTCTACTTTCTCTAATATTGTATACAGTTTAAAGCACTGTATCTATCTGTCTCCTTCTATGTTTGTCTGTCTGTTATGCATGGCCACAGTTTTCACGCTACATTGCTGAATATTTGCCTAGGTTCAGATATGGTCCAGAGCAACGTCCCAGGTACCTTATGGACAGTTGTCGAGGGTTGGGCAAAGAGAAAGCAGCCTTCGACCCTCATACCCCTCCGTGAAAAAATTATCCATAATTTTCAAGTAAAAAAATTGCATTGCCATAAACAAAAGACGAAAACAATTAACCTGTACCTTAGCCACTACTATACAGTACACTAGGGGGTTTGAGGGAGAAGACACACCTCTCAACAACCAATCCCAAGTCAGTAAGAACATATTCACAGTTTTCAATATAAATTAATATAATCTAAACAGTATAGGTACTTATAGCTTTATTTGTGTTGTAAGCAACAAAGGGAACTGCATGTAGTGGTTACGGTACGAGCAAAGCCACGGCCCCCGCTCTCGACCCACTGAGATAATATCAACAATTTTCAATATACAGGAAGGAGATCTCGTATGTGCGATGACCCAAGTATTATGTGCATCAAAGAAACTAATCATGCATGCTAAGGGAGGGGGCGCAGACCCTGACACCGAACTCACAATGAAATATCCAGGTTTCCAAAGTAATGGGTGTATTCGTGGATGTTGTATATTTGTGAGTGTATGCCCTGGATGATGGCATAGTGGGGTACGTGAACAGGCATGAACAGATCAGCATGGATTGTTGTTCATAGCGTGGTGGTTACACCTGTTGTCCGGAACTTGGCTAACCCGAGCAAAGCAGGACAGCAACGGCAAGCTAACAGTATGTGCTGATATTTACTGTATATATACACGTGTGGGGGTCGAAAAATAAACAAAAAATATAAATACTGTTAATGAACAAGCAGTGATTAATCAAACGTAATTAAAAAATCTTTTGTTATTTCTAACGGTCTTTGGTAAGGAGTTGTAAGGAGTTCGAAACGTGAGAGAAATAAAAAACTTAAGCTCGTTTTTTGTATTTTTACCTTCAGCTGCTCATAACCAAATTGTAGACCTTTCCCTCCCACTCCTCCCTACCATACTCACTTCTCAACACTTCATCCTCATCCACGATTTGTCTTTTCTCCATGCATGTAAACAACCACTCGAAACCCTTGTGACGTTATCTAATTCTGTCTTACTGCTCCTTGACAGCTTTACATAGCTTACGATCCATTCACCGTAGAGACGTTAATGAAGGATATAACAAACATAAACAACGAGAAAAGTCTCTACTTGGTTGAATAAGACAGTGCCTTGGAAGAGGGGTAAGAATTTTTAAAAACCACTACAACAGTTATCACCTTATTACAGTAAAATCTTTTGATGTCAGCCAGAATACAACACAAATGGCATTATGGTATTGAAGGTGTAGCTATACTGTTGTTAGTACTGTTTCTTTCGGTGCCTTCTTCAGTAGTTCGTGGCGGGAAAATAAGTCAAACGACCACAGCATTCTCTAGATGTACAGAGAAATAAAGTCTTCCGCAGGGGTAAGTATGTAATCCCTTCCTCCTCCCTTCCACCTGTCCCCCTTCTGCCCTTCTTCTTTTTCTCCGTCAGCTCTTTCTTCAGCAGTCTGTCGAAATGTCAAAAAAAAAAAAAAAAAAAAGAAGAAGAACAGCCATTAAACGTGCGGGTGCTCCTCAACCAATAAACAAGCCCACAGTACTCTACACAGCCCTGCCTATAACCCCTTCTATCCTCCCCTCACCGCATCAATGACCCCTTCTGGAGTCTGTCATAAAAAAAAAAAAAGGGGGGGGGGGTTCTAAACCCACAAGGCATTCTCCTCAACTAATGGAAATCCAGAAGCACTAGAGAATACGACACCCGCGTCCTACTATCGACCAAAGAACCTAATATTTGACCTAACCGTGCCTTGACATTTGACCGACGTTTCTAAAAAACGAATTATTACATCCATGCCTGACCCTCAACCCACCCACCAAGTTTAATCTACACCGGATGAAAAGTGCTTGGGTTGATCTTGTGTGATCTTGAACTCTAACTTACTCGTATTGTTCTGAAAATCGAATCACTTCATCCTTGCCTGACTACCAACCTTTCCACCAAGTTTGATTCAAATCAAATCTGAGTTATAGGGCCGAACATTTGATCTTGCCCTGGGATCTTGACCTGTAACCAATCGTTATCAAAATCGATTAACTTCATCCTTACCTGACCCTTAACCCTTCTACAAAGACTGGGCCAAACTGGATTAAAACAGCTTGAGCTGACCTTTCTTTGCGACCTTGACCTTTGACCTACTGTTCTCAAATAAAAATAATTTACTCATTAGCTAAACCCCAACCCTTCCACCAAGTTGGGTTCAAACCGGATCAAACGCTGAGCTATACTGCTCTCTCTCTCTCTCTCTCTCTCTCTCTCTCTCTCTCTCTCTCTCTCTCTCTCTCAGACACACACACACACACACACACACACACACACACACACACACACACACACAAAGATTTAAATGATGACAATTCTGGTGTTTTTACCCAAAACATATTTTCCCGAAGTAATGACAAAAAGTTTACACAGCTTCCCCAGCACCCCTTCCCTCCTACTCCTCTCCACCTAAATCCCCTCAACCCCTCCATCAGCACCCATTTTAACAGTCCGTCGCAAAGTAATGGAGATTGTGAGTATCCACACGACAGTGAATTGAGTTAATGAGAAATAAGCAGTCTACACAGCCCCCATGCAAGGCTTCTGAACTCCTCCCCACTGTCCCCTCCCCATCAGCGCCTCCTTCACCAGTTTGTCGTGTTCAGGAGACGAGTATTACACAAACGGCATTCTCCTCAGCTAATGAGAAATAAGCAACCCTCTTCACAGCTATCCATGCAAGTCAGCCGACACCCCACACACCCCCGTCCCTCAACCATCCTACTCTCTCCATCTTCTCATCCCCTCCACTCCACCTTTTAGCCCCTCTCCCTTCCACCTACCTACCTACCCACCCCTTCCATCTCGCAACCGCCCCTCCCCTCCACCTACCTATCCCGTCCCCTCCATCTTCTAAAGCCCCCTCTCTTTCCCCTCTCAACCCCTTCCCCTCCATCTCTCAACCCCTCATCCCTCCTCTTTTCAAACCCTCCCTTTCACCTTTCAGATCCCCCTCGCCTCCACCTCTCCACCTTCCTACCTTCTCCCCTCCACCTTACTAACCCCTCTTACATTCCTACACCTCTCTACTCCCACCTACGTACACCCATCCTACATTCCTAGCCCTTTCCACCCACCACCTTCCTACGCTTGCTCCGTTCCCTTTCGTTAGCACCTTCCTGCCCTCCGTCCAGTCTCCATCTTCCTAAACCCCTTTATCTCTTTGTTTAACCCTCTTCTCTTACCTATACCCCCTACACTCGTCCTCCTTAACCCTCTTCTACCTTCCTGCTTTCACCTTTCTTTCTGCCCCCATCCTTCCCCTCCTCATCACTTCCTCCTCCTCCTCCTCCTTCAAAAGTTTGTTCCTCAAGCCCCCGAGTTTGAGCCTAGTCCCCAGAGAGCCGCCTGACAAAAGCCTGACTGGGACGTGGCACGCGCTTCTCACTCCCCTCCCCGTCCCACCAGTAAAGCCTGAAAAAGACCCGCTCGTGTGTTGGGCCAAATATTTGACTTCTCTCGACACTGTTACTCCTTTGTCGGGCGGTGAATGACTGGTATGCATAATTCAGTGGACGCCCCTTACACCAGGCGACGCAGGCGGCCTCACAGGGACAATTAACAACAAGGGTGAAGGTGAGGGAGAGGTAGGGATGTGGGGAGAGGGTGAGAGAGAAAGGGAGAAGGGCGAGAAGTATGAAGGTTGACGAGAGAGAAAAGGGAGGGATGAGGGAAGGGTGAGAAGAGGAGAAAGAGAAGAGAAGGGAGAGAGCTGGGAAGGGAGACTAGAGAGGGAATGGATGGGGTGAGTGAAAGAAAACAAGAAAGGCATTAAGGGAGAGAGGAAAGGCATAGGAAGAGAGAGGAATGGAAGCTGGGACAGGAGGAAAAAGAGAGAAGTGGGGTGGAGATGACAGGGGAAGGGAGGACAGTGCAAAGGGTTGGGAGATAGCGGCTGAAAAGTGCCTGGAGTGAAGTGGAAAGAGATGGAACGGACAAGGAGAAGGAAAAGGTGAAAGGGGATACAGAGACAGATGGGGATGAAACAGGAGATAGGGATCAGCAGGGAGAGAGGTGGGAAGGGGAAGGAGAGGGAGAGGACGTGAGGATGGAAAAAGGGGAAAAGGAGTGGAAATGAGTATGGATTCAAGGGATTGTGAGGGAGGGAGGATTTGTTGGAGGGAGGAGAGAGGGAAGTTTAGGACAGGAGGAAAGGAGGGGTAGCAAGAGAAATAGGAAGGTCGGGTGAGAGGAGACGAGAAGAGGAATGGTTAGGTAAGTAGAGGAGATGAGAGGGGGGAAAGAGTTGCGGGGAGCGAGAGGAAAATGGAAAGGTATGAAGCGAGGGAGAGGAGTGGGAAGGGAGGTAGGATGGGGAAGAATTGGGGTAAAGATGGAAGTGGAGCGAGGATGTAGAGCTGGGAGAGGGAATGCTGGGGGGACAGATGGATGAGATGTGGAAAGAGACGATAACAAAGGTAAAGACGGAGTTCCTTAACTGACCAGTTGCTAGTAATAGGCTAAAAGGAAGTTCAAAATGTCGACACTGATCATTTTCGTAGTATTAGTTCAAATTGCTTTATAAATTGATGAATATCGTGTGAAAAGAGCTTTGGCATAATATCAGATACTTGCCGAACAACGCTATACTTTGACTTAGCTGTTAACAAGGATGTTATAAAGCAATTTCTCAAACACTGTGATATGAGGGATGGTCTTCGATACTGTGCTTTCCTTCTTCGCGGCTATATTCATTCATTCATTGCCAGACGCCATGTATCCCAAACGGGGTGGCCAAGGGCTTAGAGTATTGTTTTACAGGGAGGGGCACTACTCCTCCACCAACCCCACTTGACATTATTTGGCAAGTACTTCAAAGCAATTAGCTCTCGGATTTTTTCTATTTTAAACGCGATTCATGCTAATACAACGAAATTTACCTATGTCGCTATTTTCAACTTCCTTGTAGCCCAAAACTCGCAAGTAGTGAGTTGCTCAACGGAAAAGAAGAACGAAATTATTAGTTCACAACAGTACGTCAAGGCCGCTTAACTTCCATCGTTTAGGGATTTAAGGATGAAACAGGGCATGAAATTTTAACCCTTCCAGCAACCGACATCGTTTATAACCAGGGTAGTCCGTAAAGAGCGACCTACTAGATACTCATATTATCCTTTATGTTACGGGAACGGCTCATTCTTCTGGTGTGGGCGTGGGTGTGGCACTGGGGGCAGGAAACTAATACAGGATGCAGGACAGACAGTGATAATGCTGACTGAACCGTCCCAGGAACACACAAGAAATCGCCCAGTGGAGTGGAGGAGGAGGAGGAGGAGGAGGAGGAGTGTTAAATGTGGATCACCCGGTATTACTCTTGCTAACAATCATAAATTCATGAAGCTTAAGAGTGACCCCTCGCGGTGAAAGGGTTCATTACCCGGAGACACAAGACCAACACCCAACATGCATTGCTTTATCAGTTTCCCATCAAGTGAAGGACGGAATAAACTAGGTGACACTCGACGTCATGGACATCAAAGCTTCCCACTTCTCCAATCACAGTACTGCTGGAGGGAAAAAGAAAAAAAAAATCTTTGATCTCCGAATACAAGCAAATCTCATCAGGTGGAGCCATAAAGATGTCGTCCTCCGCCGTACAATCAAACAGTAGCCATTGAACTAAGTCGCCTCTCAAGGCACCTCCTGTCTTCACCACTGACGCTTCGGTTTCTTCCTTAAAAATACAGGGTAACCTGTAAATAGCGCTCCACTAGAAACTCATATTGCAGTATCTTATGTGTTGCGGGGACGGCTGAGTCCTTTAGTGTGGGTGTGGCAATGGGAGTAGTAAACGAATAAGTGATGCATGGTAGATACTGATAATAATGACTAAGCCGTTCCCACAACACACGTGATACCACCCGGCGGAGTGGAAGTGGGCCGTTATACGAGTATACGGGCCATCTTGTATACAATATCACTGTTACATATCTGGATGCACTGTTTATGATTTTCGCTCCTGCAGTGACAATGTCTTGCTTATGTACTTTATTCTGATCTAATTCAGTTACAGTAATCCTCATCATTAGTTTATATCCACCAAAATGAGGAATATAATCCAGTTCATTTCACTAGCATGGTCGTACTTCAATATTTTGTTCTGATCTAAAGCCACACGATGTTATCCGGCGACGAGAAAGATGAATCAAAGAACCTCTTCGTTACTTGTTAATTCAAAATTTCACTCTTGAATATACTTTGCTAGCAAAAGAGATAAAATCAGAGAGAGAGAGAGAGAAAGTATACAAAATTATATATACATATTTATACACACACACACACACACACACACACACACACACACACACACACACACACACAAACAGATATATATACCTGTATATATATATATATATATATATATATATATATATATATATATATATATAGATATAGATATATATATCCCATTGGAGCCCAGTGTCCAGAGTATTGGACAGAACTGGGAATTTTCAAATATTAATAAAGTAGGGAATCCCCGGGTAGGGACCTATGAGCTTCGCGACTATGAGCCGATAGGCGGAGGACGATACTCTTAGTACCCTCCCAGTGCAATGCCGCGCCCAGCAAGTGTGGGATCCAAGGGGATATATATATATATATATATATATATATATATATATATATATATATATATATATATATATATATATATATATATATATTATGGTGGTCCATGGTCATATACCGAAATTTCACATAGCGTATACTGATTCAGACACAAGATGCCCTTAATCCAATTCAGTGCCTAAGTAACATGTAAAAAATGAGGCGAATCTGACAATGTTTAGAGGTCACTCTAAACGTGAACTTTAAAAGGGTGTAGACGATTCAAGAGAAATGTAGATCTCATCCCTCTCTTCGTCATCAGCAGTAGATGTTGAAGATCTGGAGTTTACCCTCAAGCTCCGTCAAATAGCAAGTATGCCAAAGAGGGTCAAGGAGACTGCCCACACTTTTCTTTCTCCTGTGGTGACTTCGACACTGGATCGAGTAAATATATCAGACAGGATAGTGATGTTAGCGACGGGAGCCTTAGCAAAAGTGACTGGTCAAAACCTGAATGAACTGGCACACTCCACAAGCCCTATCCGTTGCCATCGAATTAAGAATCGCAAAGTGACAGCAGCTGAAGCCAAAAAAATACAAAATATCGCCAATGGTGCCTCTTCTCTTACACTGGGACACGAAGCTGCTGCCTGGCCTAACCTGAACTGAGAAAGCTGACCGTGCTGCTGTCCTGGTGACAGGCGAAGATCGAGAAATCCTACTTGGTGTCCCAAAAGTCAACAGTAGCACTGGGACTGCTCAAGCATATGCCTGTCTGAGCCTGCTTCAAGACCACAGTTTTGAAGAGAACATCAGGGGAATAGTGTTTGACACTACTGCTTCAAACACTGGCCTGTCTGAGGAAGCATGTGTGAAGATACAGCAAGGTCTGAATCGAGAGCTGCTGTCGGCAGCATGTCAACATCAAGTTTGTGAGATCGTCTTGTCTGATGTTTTCAAGAAGACTTACAGGCCAGATTGGGACAGAACACTGAACTTTTTGTGAGTTTCCAGACACAGTGGAAATTCATAGACAAGGCCCGTTGGAGTCCAGCCACAGAAGATGAAGATCTTGCACAGTGATTCTCTGATGGTGGTGATCTAGTTCAGGCAAAGGCGTCAGCAGTCAGTTATCTCAAGTCAATATCGGAGAAGAAATCCCACTCTAGGGATGATTACGCATAACCTCTTCTAGCATTCCTGTTCTTGGGTGAAGTCCCAGACAACTCAGTTAACATCCGAACGCCTGATGCATTCCACCAAGTCAGGTGGATGGCAAAAGCCATCTATGCTCTCACGATATACCTGTTCAGGGCTCAGTTTAAACTTACTATTCAGGAAAGGCATGCATTGCGCAGCGTTGGCCTGTTTGTTGCACTCAGCTGTGCTAACTACTGGAACGAAGCGATGACTGCCAGATATGCTCCCCCAAACGACCTTGACTTTATGTGCCATCTCCAGAGCAGTCTTAATTCCTGAGCGTTGCCTCACCAAGACAGCTCTCGCAGCTTGGAAGCGGCCTCTCTAATATGTTTTGGAGGAGATGATTGGCTTGGCCTTTTTCGACGAACAGATCGACTTCTCAAAGAAGAGAGCTATGATTCAAAACCTGAAGGAGCCTCCAAAGAAAAAGGCTCTGAAGTGATTTGAAGGCAGGAACATTTCTCCTCGGCAGCTGCTGAGTGAATTCATGACAGCCAAGACCATATTTTCGCCTTCCAGATGGTGATGAAGAAGCTGACCGACTTTTAAAGACGATACCCCCAGGAATGTGATGAAGAACCCATCTCAAATGGTTGAAACTGGCCTGTGATAAGATGACGGTTGTCAATGACTGCGCGAAAAAGCAATTGCTCTTGTGACAAAATTCAGCTCGACCCTCACGAAAGACGAGAGACAGAAACAGTACATCCTGACCATTGTGAGGCAGCATTTACATGACATTTCGTGCTGATCGAAGATGGCTCTTACTGAATAGCGCTTTCAGTGAAAAATAACAGGGTTTACTGTGCTGAAATGACTTTTCTGAGCATTTGCTTACTGTTTATTTTAACATTAGTGACAAAACCTTCTGTTTTTATGTTCAATGTTCACGTCGTTTATGGTATAGTGTATTAATGTGATGGTAACAAAAAGTGAAAACCAGCGACCTCTAAACATAAAGCAAGAGAACTGGAATTTTGCAGGTTCGTTGGATAAATAAAACGGAAGTAACTTGTGTTTCTCATGCCGACCTGTTATTTGTATTTTTAGACCACCCTAGTATATATATATGTAGATATATATATATATATATATATATATATATATATATATATATATATATATATATGTAGATAGATACATTTAATATAGATACATACATACGTAAAATATACACACACACTTTTCCTTAACACTGTCAGAAGTAACACTGGATCAAGAGACTTTAATCTAGCAAACTCCAGGCGAATACAGTCAGTTGAGAGTAACACCTACCTAAACGGTTAACGTGTTCTCTCTCTCTCTCTCTCTCTCTCTCTCTCTCTCTCTCTCTCTCTCTCTCTCTCATTCACACAATGCCCCCTTTCCCCCAGTCCACAACCTGTCAGTCATCACCAAAGACCATAAAAAAAGTCGGCAATAAATAACGAAGGGGTCGCTCTACAAAGGCTCCTGCAACTATGAAATTTCCCAGTTGACCCTCATCCCTTTGCCGCCGGTGAAAAAAAAAAAAAAGTGAGGGAGCGACTCGACCCCCCCCCCCCACCTACTCATTATGACTTCCAAGGCTCAACAGAGGGAGGTGGGTGGCGCTTGTTTCCCTGTGCGAGTTAAACTGTTGTGTCGAGGGCTTCATCGCCGCGTGTGTCTTTTATGAGCTGAGAGGCGACGAGTATTTGCCTTCAATTTGGCTCTGATACGACGGCGGGTGAGGGGGTGGGGGAGGAGGGAAAGAAGAGGAGAGGGATGGGGACAAACAGGAGAGGGAAGGGAGAAGAGCCAATGTACAGAGGAGTACAAAGGACAGCAAACACCAACAGGCCTTTTTCGTTCTTTCGACACCGCTTGTTTTAGGATAGGTTATGACTATGGTATCTATTTCAGTAGTGTAGGAAATGGACAGCAAAGCAAACACCTGACTCCATCCACTAATCACTCCAGTCGTAATCAACACTACTCCCTCAATCGTAATCAACAGAGAATAAGTACAAACTACCTGCGTCCAGAAACTATAAAGAAAACAATAAAAAAATATGAATCAAAACTTAAATTAGCATGGCATTAACATGATAAAGCAAGTATACCATTAAGTGCAACACGATACTGTGTGTAGTTGCATCCTCCATAATCTGCAACGGAGAGCAGAAGAATCCAGGTAGATTTTTGTATCATTCAGACGTGAACTCGTCTAACTGGGAATTCGAAGCTACATGTCCATGCGACTTTTGTTATTACCGTATCGCAGTTTACAACGCCACGGAGCAGTTTCCTATGTATGTTCACAACTCGGTTGAATAAATGCTTCATTTATTAAACAGGAAACTTTATGCAGTGCTTATGTTATAGCGTATTTACTAAGTGTCACACCAACATCACAACTGAATTTTAACAGGACTGTAATCCCCGTACTCTACATTTAATGAGCTACAGAGTTCTTTTTTCTAAACGTTCCTCGTATAATCTGTACCTAATTCAGAGTATCACATCACTTTTTTTTCCCCAGCACCAGTTATGTGTAACACAGTGATCAGAAATGAACACAGTATTCAAGGTGTGGGTGTACCAAGTAAGTGAACCATGAGAGGATATTTTCAAACACTCTTATCAAAGAAGCCTCTTTACCAAATGGTTAGCATGCAGATCATTTTTCTTGGTTTACATTTCTAAGCTTATTAAGTCATGGAGCTCACGTATTCACCCTTATGTCCAATATTTAAACAGGCTGGCAAGGGGTGGATGCTGGAGGTAGTAAATGTGGAACGATGAGAGGGAATGCAGTAAAGGTAAAGGTTAGAAAGAGAAAGAAAAAAGATGGGGGGCAGAGAGCGTAGAATGGAAGGGATGGAGAGAGGGAAAGGAGAAGGAAAGGGACACAAAGAAGCGGAGGAAGAGAGGGAAGAAGGAAAGAAAACAGAAGATATAGGCAGTGGTTCTCGATATTTTCAACTTTAATACTCCTTTGCATAACCCCCAAAATCCCGATGGACCCTATCAACTTCTCCCCATAGACGTTACCCAGAATAATAGTAATGAGGAAAATTTAGAACTGTTTCTACCAGAAGTTGAGAACAGCTTCCTTGCATCTTCATAACTGACAACTGTACGATTTTTTACGCTACCTTGGCCTAAATCCGCCATCTCTCCATCTTGTTGCTAAGGTGTAACAACAGATTAGCACTTTGAATACAACGCTAGCCACAAAGAAGTGCTATGAAAAGGATAAGCAACTGTAGCATCGTCTTTTCCTGCCATTGGGATACGTGAAGTAAGCTGAATGTCTACGTCAAGGTAACGTAAAAACACTATAATTCCAGTGCAAGACTGTAATAATAGTCGCTGAGATATAATCATTAATTGGTACACCCATAATCAAAGGATTTAACTCAGTCTTATCTCGGATAAATTTGTTTCACACAAAACCCAAGTCAGGACGTTAAGAATCAAGTTCAAAATTTTTGTCCGGTGAAAAAGCTTGTAATACCGCAGCAATCAACAATATTCAGAAGACACTTTCATATAAATTCCATTGCCTGTCTTTAAAATTTCCCAACATTATATTTGCTTTCATCGACCCCTGGAATTCTTGTTGTGGAACCTTAGGGTGCAAGGATGCCAAGTTGAGAATAAAAAACGAAGAGTGCTTAGTCAAAGATGTAGAGGAACCCAGGAGGTAAAGGTGATGAAAGAAGAAGACGAACGAGAGAAAAGAAATGAGCAGAAAGGATGGAAGGGGGCATGCACAGAAACAAGGAAAGGGGAGGAGAGAAGACGGAGGACGATCAGGATGGAATGAAATAAGAGCACAGAGAGAACAGGGAGGGATGAATTCTGACATGGGAGAAAAGAAGAATAATGGATGGAAAGATATTTGTGGGCAGGGAAGATGTGGAGAGAAGGCGGAGGGGTATTGAGGAATAGGGGAGGAAGGAATAACGATGGAGAGGAATTCATGGGATAGAAGAATTGTAACATGAAGGGGGAGAGAGAGAGAGAGAGAGAGAGAGAGAGAGAGAGAGAGAGGAAATATGAAAACGAATGATTGAAAAGAAGGAAGGACGGAAGGTGAGAGAGAGAGAGAGAGAGAGAGAGAGAGAGAGAGAGAGAGAGAGAGAGAGAGAGAGAGAGAGAGAGAGAGAGAGAGAGAGAGAGAGAGAGAGGAAATATGAAGACGAATGACTGAAAAGAAGGAAGGACGGAGGGTATGGGGAAAAGAGACAGAAAATTGGAGAAGGGAATGGATTAGAAAAATACGGGAGTGAGTAAAATGGGGTGACGAAATATAGGGAGGGGGATAAGGAAAAGATGGAGTGAGAGGGAGAGAAGGAAAGGAAAAGGTGGGGAGGAAGAGGCGGAGGAAGGAAGGACGAAAAGAAGAACGAACAAGAGTAACGGGACGAGGAAACAAAACAAACGAAAAAAAAAAAGTGGGTGGGTGGGTGGATGGTAGGGGATGAAGATATGGGTAGAGGGTGGGAACGGAGAACAACGACTGGTAGGGAGAAAGCAAGGTAGCAGAATAAAGGAGATGGAGGAGGGTGGAGGAGGGAAGAACAAATAAGCAATGGTGAAGAAGGAGGAGGAGGAGAAGAGACGGGAGAATAAAGAAAAAGGTAGAAAAGGTAAAGAAAGGGAAAGGGAATAAAAGGAGGAGAATGGGTAAAGCATAAGGATCAAAGGAAGAGGAGGGATTGAAAGGAAAGAAAGGGAGGGAGAGGGAGAAGATGGATGCCGTGTGGAGGACTCAAGGAAGAAGAGAGGAATGGATAAGTATTAAAGACGCGGGAGACACAGCGGATGAGAGGAATGACAGGGAAGGAAGGAAAAAAGGGCGGAGAATGAGAGGGAAGGAAATGGAAAGAATATGGATGAAAGGAAGAGGATGGGAGAGGTAAAGATAAAGGTCGCGTTTTTCTGTATCACTTTCGTCGTTTGGCTGCATGACGGAAGGAAAAAAGGTAGGACACGAAGAGAGAAATAGATGAGAACAAGTCAGAGAAAAAAGGAATAAAAAGGGAATTATGGAGAGAAGAAAAGGAAAAAAGTAACACATACGACACATCGAAGGTGTAAGAAAGCAAAAGATGGATTAAATGAGGAAAATTTATACTCGTACACACACACACACACACACACACACACACACACACACACACACACACACACACACACACACACACACACACATACACACAGTATTGCTGAAGTGATCACTCATGTCAACTGTTTAACAATAAATACCTAACTTCTAGACTCATGTTTTTGTTTTTCTCATGCTTTAGGCTATTCCCTCCAACCTAACCGCAGCCTAAATTATGGAATGTAACTTTTCCTTTCAGTCATTCCTATAAAATTTCCATGTCAGTTTTGCCATGCTACTTGGTGGTTTTCTCACTTTTCTTGCCAGTTTCAACTGAAGGGATTGGAGGCGAGAATGGGGGAGGGGGGCGGCTTTACTATCCTTATCCTTCAGCATGTAGAATTAGATCTTGTAATCACAGTCTACTCTGTAACAAGCAGCCTCGAAAGGACCATTACGTCTGTTGCTGTTTGCCCTCCTTTGTACTCCTTTGTACTAAGCTTTATGTAACCCTATTTACGCTATAACGACGAATTATTTTCTCGCTGTCAGTTATCTGTCTTTCAGTACAAGTAGTTATGTATCCCCGAGGTTGCATAATAATAATAATAATGATAATAATAATAATAATAATAATAATAATAATAATAATAATAGAGGGGACGGTGGCTTCGATCGGTGCGGAACAGACAGGGCCTGCAAGGGTTTCTTCTGCAGTAAAGCAATCTGTTTGGCGATACAGTAGTATTACTTTGACAACTAATCGCCAAATCTTGCTAAATTAATGTAACTTTTTATGAAGAAAGTAACAATTAGTCTGGAGCTTCTGAAAGTTTTATTAGCTAATTTTTCCGTTTGTAACCTATAACTCTTTTCAAAATTAGTGTTATGGTATGGAAATACACATTTTAACACAACAATAGAAAAACTAGAATGCACCATGAAGAGCTGTGAATGGTGCGTGTGTAATGCAGTCGCGTGGTGTGGTGGGCAGGTTACAGTGAGCCGCAACCCTCCCCTGCCCCACTCTGGTTTGGATCTCTCTCGCGTACCTGTCTCTCTGCCTCCTTCCCACGTCTTTGAATCCTTCATACTCAAAATCTGGTATATCTGTAACCTCAAGTAACATTTCTGGATCGTCAGCATCATAATGACCCCGCTCTCCCCGCCGATCGAGAATTGAGCTGCGCCCCTGCTAGCGACTCACAACAATCTCGCGAAAATTCTTGGCTATTACTTTAGTATCTTGTTAAACCCGATATCGCTACTGCGACTTACTGTAGCTGCATTCTCGATAGCATAAGAGACTTCGTAGCACCTCTTACTTTGCTTTTATTTCGCATATTGCATCTTAAATTATCTTGTGTTATTTATACGACTTTATTATCAAATGGTTGACGCAAGCGATATAAAAGACGGTACTAACTACTACGTTAAATAAGGATGAGGTGTTGGGAAATCTCCCACGTGTGAAAAGAATACGAGTCCTTGTCATGACCAACCTATTGTAGATGAACTCTTAGGCAACATATCTCCCAGCAGAAGCAGTAGAAGCTCCTCCGACGATTCATAAAAGACCTGCTTAATGGAGTTTGTTTCTACCGACGGCAGAGAAATAAAAAATGGCCCGCATGGGGGTCGAACCCACGACCTCCGCGTTATCAGCACGGCGCTCTAACCAACTGAGCTAACGGGCCAACCTACACATTGTGGGCTGTATTTGCATTTTAATTGGCCCTTATTCTTGCTACCTTAGTCATTTCTATACGATGACATTTTGCTTACTTTATTCTTGCTATTTCTAGATATTCATACTAATTAATTTATGGAAAGATTTCTCGTTGCTCAAGGACCAAACCTAACTAACCTAACATACCTTAAACTTAACTTAGATTATCCTAACAGCAACCTAAATTAACCCATCATATATATATATATATATATATATATATATATATATATATATATATATATATATATATATATATATATATATATGACCTAAAATTATACCAGGCAGTGTTAAGATATAAGAATATCGAACAAGAAACGAGGCCAAGGAACAGCAAACCCGTCTCCGGCAGTCATTTTAGTGCTAACCTATAAACGCAACAGGGTATCTAGTCAAAGATGTCACACATCAAATTTGGAGTAAATTGGGTGAAAATTGATGATTTTATGCCCATCTGAAATTTTGGGCCCGACCCACCTGACACTGGTCCCCCTACCGCTAATTGGAGGGTGACCGCCTGATGTAATGAGCCATGTTATGGGATGAAGAATTGAAAGATGCACCTTCAGGTCTGGGTTTCATGTTGATATGACGAATTTGGAAGTAGTTCTCGCGTAAAGTTGTTAACAGACAGACAAACAGACAAACCGAATGAAAACAATATCCGTCCCCGAGCCCCTTCGGGGCGGGGACGGGTAAATACCAACGCCAAAGGAGAGGCATGTTACCAAGTTGAGACTGGAGCTATGACGTACTTCTATGAGAAATGGCTAGACAAGCATGTGAGGTAAATTTTGATATAAATGTTGACATAATTCTAATTCTTCTTCTTCTTTTATTTTATTAATTTATTTATTTATTTATTTATTTATTTTTTGGGTCAGGTTTCGCTGCAGTCTCTTTTCTTCCTCCTTTCCCGTAAAAATTTCCACATGAACTTTTCCGTACTGTGCTCTCTCTCTCTCTCTCTGCCGGCTTCAGCTTCTGGGTTTGGTGGACTGGGGAGTTTCTCCTTTGCTATCCCTGTCTTATTTTAACAGTTTAGTTACTCCTCTACGGCCTGAATAAAATGAGCCAACGGACCTACCAGCTATCCTTTCTTATGCCCTTAATAAATCTTGAAAAAATAAAAAATCGTGTGTGTGTGTGTGTGTGTGTGTGTGTGTGTGTGTGTGTTCATGTCTCCGCGTGCGTTTACATGCGCATGTGTATGTATGTGCGTGAGTGTTCACGTGTGTGTATGTATGTACTGTACGTATGTGCGTGTGCGCACGTGTCTACGTAGAAGTGTGTGTGTGTGTGTGTGTGTGTGTGTGTTCACGTGTATGTGTATGTATGTACTGTACGTATGTGCGTGTGCGTACGTGTCTACGTAGAAGTGTGTGTGTGTGTGTGTGTGTGTGTGTGTGTGTGTGTGTGTGTGTGTGTGTGTGTGTGTGTGTGTGTGTGTGTGTGTTCATGTCTCCGCGTGCGTTTGCATGAGCATGTGTATGTATGTGCGTGAGTGTTCACGTTTATGTGTATTATGTACTGTACGTGTGTGCGTGTGCGTACGTGTCTACGTAGAAGTGTGTGTGTGTGTGTGTGTGTGTGTGTGTGTGTGTGTGTGTGTGTGTGTGTGTGTGTGTGTGTGTGTGTGTGTGTGTGTGTGTGTGTGTGTGTGTGTGTGTGTGTGTGTGTGTGTGTGTGTGTGTGTGCGTGCGCGCGCGCGCGTTACATTAAGGATATTTTAGGTTCGGTTAGGAAACGTTAGGTTAGGCTAAGACAGGTCAAGTTTATAAATTACATAACGTTTTTTTCCCACCAAAAATTATACCCTATCCTTCTGTAACATTAACAACTATCCCTACGTATTTAAGATAGGCAACTCAGCTATGATCCCCCTCCCGTCCCCCATTGTTCCGGACTCTCATCGACGGGGGAATAATATGCAGAGGCAGGAAAGACCCTAAATTTTGAAGCAAAGTTCATTTTTTAATACGTTTTCTCTTAATTTCCGCGGAGTAAATATTGCAAATGGGATGGACATGGTATTCACATTCACTGTTAGGCGGGGGTGGTGTTGATCAAGCTTATTGTGTAGTGCAAGGGAATACTCTCATCACGACCTGTGAATCCATTAATACAGAACTTATGTGCATTGTTCATAGCGGGTTTTGCTCTGACCATATATAAGCGCATGCGTTCCGCACTAGATAAAAAAAGAAAAAGTGTATTATGTGTATTACTTAGGCTTTATATCTTACCGCCTCAAAGCACGTCTTATATCGCCATTCCCCCGCCTAACACATCGGAGCACATGGGTTGATTCCTGCCCTCTTCCGTCTGCGTTCGTAACAATGGAATGGCCCATTGTGATTAGGTTTGGATAGTTTATGTAGGTTAGATTAGGTTACTCATAAACAATGAAGAATGGATTAACTACAAACTGTGTGTGTGTGTGTGTGTGTGTGTGTGTGTGTGTGTGTGTGTGTGTGTGTGTTTGGGGGTTTGCTTTAGGGGCTTTTGCTGTAAGAGGCTTTATTATTATTATTATTTTTTTGTGTGTGTGTTGTAGGGGGTTTACTTTAAGAGCTTTTGCTCTACGAGGCTTTTGTCTTAGTGAGCTTTGTCCGACACGAGAAAGAGAGAGAGAGAGAGAGCACGCAGCATGGAAATACTGATGCGGATATTTTTATCAAACTTTGCCTCATATGCTTGTGTAGCCTTTTCTCATAGCATTACATCATTGCTTCAGTTTCAACTTGGTAACATGCTTCTCCTTTGGTGTTGATATTTTGACATTCTTATATCTTAAATACTGCCTGGTATAATGTTAGGTCATATATATATATATATATATATATATATATATATATATATATATATATATATATATATATATATCATCCTGGCCTCCTATGCTTGTATGAACTGGTTCGTGATGTTTGGCTGCAAGCTAAAATGAAACTGCAATTACCACAGTGATAGCCACTGGGGAAAACAGCGCAGCGCTGATTAGTGTCCGCATGAGTTCTTTCAGATCAGCTGCAACAAATATTAACTGATGCATCAACATGTAGTTCATTTTCTAAGAAAGAGAGAGAGAGTGGTGCGGCACATCTCTCGAGCAACTGCAGGAAATATTTTGAATTTTTCCCCTACCACTGTCACTACCACCACTAAGTGTGCTATCTTTACCTGTTCTAAGTACAGTTTTAGGGACATAAACTCTCTAAATAGTACAAGGAGCATCATCCGCTTAAATGCCAGAGTTTATCCCAGGAACCGAGAATTAGCTTAGTGGTCGCACTTCTGCACTAAATGGAACCCCCCCCCACACACACACCGCAAATCCTAATTTTTTTTATAAAGTACGGATAATTACTAAAACATCCATAAATAAGTTAAAATATATCTGCAAAAAACATTCATTTGTACCTTAAACTGATATTTATGCAAAATAGGAGTGTGTGAAGGCGTGTTGGCAATATAAGAGGACACTTCCGCTAACTTTAGCTCGTTTTCTCTGATCCCCCCCCCCTTTTATTAATAGTTAAATTATAAAGTTTTGACCAGATTTCACATAGTTAGGTGTGTATGAACCTACATGATGATAAAAATACTATTTCCCAATTTAAAGTGCCGTTTCGGTGCTCATTCGGAAAATGACAGCCGATTCGGTAATTCGTCGCACCCAAGGAAAGCTAATGGCAAGCAAATAACTTGCAATATGAAAATTACATCTCAAGGTCATATGCATGTACAGAATTGGACAAACAGAAGCAGAAATACAAGTTATTGTGAAAGTCGAAACCAAAGTATTAACGTACCGCAATTTCCAACAGACTGAAACATCAGAAAAAATGCCAAAAGCTTTGTTATGGCATAGCTTTAACACAAAACACAGGACTGGTGTATTGGTATTAACGGGGGTATTTGTACATGGCGGGTCTTCTGGTAGATCAGTAAAGTCTGATTTTGAGACTCAAATCCTTAAACTGTTCCCTTCCCCAGCGGGGATTTGAACCTGGGTCCAGTAGGACTGCAGACCACCCCTAAACCCCATCCCTCCATCTCATCCTTGGCCTCCCCCTCCCTCTCCCCCCTCCACCTAACTTATATACTCTCCTCGTCAGTCTCTCGCTCTCCATCCTCTCCACATGTCCAAACCACCTCAGTGTGTTTCTCCTAACGTTTCCTATCACATCCACATCCACACCACAAAGCTCCTTATACATAGTATTACTAGTAATTATGCTTCAATTATAACTGAATGTTTAGCACACAGGCTCACAGTGGTATGTAACAGTTTTATACTGATGTGTTGAACAATGTTCTGTATTGCACTATTGTTAAAATGATCCACCATGACAATAATATCAGTTTCGAATGAATCACACTGAAAAAACATGCAAAAAATAAAAATATAAGCTTTAACCTAACCTAAGCTAACCTAGCCTCCTTACCTAACCTAACTTTAAGTATGACCTAACCTGTATTTTAATCAGTTTTACTTACGCATCTAACATTCTTGATCACCGCTGCTATGTCCGATTTCGTTTGGGTGAAACTCTGGAATAACAACAAGGCCTGTGACATACCCCCTCCCCCTCTTTTCCCACGCACACACATGGCCATGTGGGTCTTGTGCTCTGTGACATTAACATAAGTAGGATATCCCATGACACCTGCAACTGCTAAGAATGGTAAATGTGCCCGTATCTACTCACAAATCATCGGCACACCTGATATGCTTGCTACAGAGGCGGAAGTAGGCCGGCGGCTTCACGGGAGCTATCCACTTTTGTCGCCTTTCCTCATTGGCTAGAAACCAGTAGAAGTATACCCCACTTCCAGTTTTCTGCTTGGTCTTACAGCCGAAGGCACAACAGTGGAATACCATTGTGGAGTCTGCAATTCTCTCTCTCTAGACGTCCGACAATTTGCCGCCAATGTGGCGCCGTAAACAGGTCACATGACCCGTGACGTCACGTGGAAAAGATCTAATAATTCCCAAGCGAACGTGCAACGTTGCCGAACCATTAGAGGGAGGTGATGGTTCGGACACACACACACACACACACACACACACACACACACATATATATATATATATATATATATATATATATATATATATATATATATATATATATATATATATATATATTCAGTATTAAGCAGGAGTGTAATCTGGTTTATGTTAAAATGTTGCCACATCATTTGGCTCTTTTGGCTCATAATAAGAAATTCGTAGCTCTTTTCAGCTTTAAGCTATAGTCAACGAAACACAAGTGACTAAATCGTCTGAACCATCCCTGCCAGTGGTGCTGGATCGGACAGAAGGGTGGGATGGTTCGGCACCGTGTATTACTCGTCATTTTCCTAAAATTATGAGTTGGATTAGCTAAAAACCTCTATTAATTCAAAGACATTTTATTTTCCTAAAGTGCAAAATTAAACTTCGGAATCCAAATGAACCACCCGATATTTGTAATATATATATATATATATATATATATATATATATATATATATATATATATATATATATATATATATATATATATATAAAACTATTTTATCGCTGAAATTACCTTCCCCACATTTATTAATAACTGAATTAACCCCTTACTTTCTGCTTCAAAATTATTCATAATTGGCCTCCTCTCTCTCTCTCTCTCTCTCTGGAATATTGACTTCACTTTTCACTTTCTACGCCTTCTTTCAGACTTCAAAAGAAAACCTCTTGTTTTATTAATTTATTGTCCTACTTCTGACTAACTTAAGACTTTTAACGCATATTGTACCCTGCAAAACTGAAATAGAAGTTGTATTACCCCTTCCTTCTTTATACACTTTGAGGAATAGGTTGAATAAACAAAACTATAAATATCTACTCTGATAACTATTAAGAACGGTGTTTCACTATGTGTTCAAATATAAATGAGTAAAAGTAGCGTTATCATTTGATACGGTCATGACTTGGTAATTGTGGAACGATAATTCGGACACTGTCCGAACCATCCCCCTCCTCAACTGTCCGAATCATCCCGAATCTAAATAATTATTTGATGGGTACCTTCAAGTTTCACACAAGAGAGTTTAACATATCGTTTTTCATAGCAGTATGTGCTTGTAAGGGGTTGGCAATAGCCAACACCTACTTTCGTCATAAGATGATCCACCGGTATACATGGAGAGTAATGAGGAGGATGGATGGTGAACTTGTTGAACGATAGGCAATGATAGACTACGTGTGTGTGGATGAGCGAATGAGAAGACAAGTGTTAGATGCAACAGTGTGGAGAGGGTGGGGGAATGGAGTCTCGGACCATCACTTAGTGATGGCCAAGGTAAAGATGCAAAGAAAGTGGTTGAGGAGGCGAAGGGGAAGACAGGAGGAAGCAGCTCCTGTGAGAAGAGTGGAGAAATTGCAAGATTGTGAGAAAATGACAGAGTATAAGAGCATAGTGGAAGAAAGATTGGGAAGGTATGAGCTAGAGCAGATGGAAGGGGTAGAAGACGTATGTAAGATATTCACGGAAGAGATAGGCGCAGCGTATGAGGCGGTTTGTGGAGTGAGGAGGAGATGCAAGGGTGTGCAAGGGACAGCATGGTGGAATGATGAGGTGAAACGAGCTGTAGAAGAAAAGAAGGCATATGGTGAATGGTTGGCGAGTAGAGGTAGGGGAGAAGTTGAGAGAGAGAAAAGAGAGGTATATGTGAGCAGGAGAAGGGAGGTTAAGAGACTGGTAAAGGAGAGTAAGAAGAAAGTGGATGAAGAGTTTGGGAGGAATTTGAGTGTGAAATGGAGGGAGAGTAAGAAATTGTTTTGGAAGGAGGTAAAGAAAGTAAGGCAGTGTGAAAGGGGAAATAATAGGGGAGTGAAAGATAGGAATAATAGATTGTTGGTGGAGAAGAGAGAGACATTGAGGAGATGGAAGGAGCACTTTGAGGATTTGTTGAATGTAGAGAGTGAGAGCAGTGTGAGTATAAGTGGTTGGGGAATGGCTGGGAGAAGAAGAGATGAGAGGAGGGAGGAAGAGATCAGTAGGGCCGAAGTAGTGGAAGCGATGAAGAAGATTAAGCTGGGAAAGGCCCCAGGAATTGATGGAGTGTGTGGTGAAATGCTTAGGTATGGGGGTGAGATTGTTGTGGAGTGGATATGGAATTGTGTAGATTGGCTTGGGAAGAGGGAAGGGTTCCAGAGGACTGGAAATCAGGTATAATTGTTCCTCTGTACAAAGGAAAAGGGGAGAGAGAAGTATGTGGTAACCATAGGGGTATTTGCCTTCTTAGTGTGACTGCTAAAATATATGGTAGAATACTCATTGATAGGGTTAGGCATATGACAGAGGAGCTAGTTGGAGAAGAACAAGGGGGATTTAGGAAGGGAAAAGGGTGTGTAGATCAGATATTCGTTCTAAGATGTTTAGTGGAGAAGTATCTAGAGAAGGGAAGGAAAGTGTATGCTGCCTTCATGGACTTGGAGAAAGCTTATGACAGAATAGATAGGCAAGGTATGTGGAAGGTATTAAGAATATATGGAGTGGAGGGGAAATTGTTGAGTGCTGTGAAGAGAATGTACGAGGGAGCTAGGGCTACGGTGCGATTGGATGGTGAGCTGAGTGAGTTCTTTGATCTCAGTGTGGGACTGAAACAGGGGTGTGTGATGTCTCCATGGCTGTTTAATATATATATGGATGGGGTTGTAAAGGAGGTGCAAGGTAGGGCAGTGGATGTGGGGCTGGCCCTAATGAATGAGGGTGAGATTTGGAAGCTTCCAGTGTTGCTGTTTGCTGATGATACAGTGTTGTTGAGTGAAGATGAATGGGAGTTGCAGGGTTTGGTGAATGAATTTGGGACAGTGTGCAGGAGGAGGAAGCTGAAAGTTAATGTAAACAAAAGTAAAGTTATGGTGTTTGAGAGGAATGAAGTCACAGAGTGTGCAGTGAGGTTGGATGGTGAGGATATGGAGAATGTGAGTGCATTCAAGTACTTGGGTAGTGTGATGAGTAAGGAGGGAACTTTGGGGGATGAAGTACGTGAAAGGGTACAGCAGGGAAGGAAGGCTGTTGGTACACTGAAAGCAGTGATGAGAAATAGGGAGGTGAGTATGGAAGTTAAGAAATCACTGCATGATAGTATTGTGATCCCTAACCTGACGTATGGAAGCGAGGCATGAACCTTGCAAGAGGGGAACAAGTCAAGAGTGAGAGCAGTGGAAATGAGTTACTTGAGAGGAGCATGTGGAGTGACGTGGAGGGACAGGTTGACGAATGAAGAAGTGAAGGAACGTTGTGGGGTAGATGTGGATGTGGTTGAGAAGATTAGGAGAAATACACTGAGGTGGTTTGGACATGTGGAGAGGATGGAGAATGAAAGACTGACTAAGAGGGTGTATGTAGGTGAGGTGGAGGGAGGGAGAGGGAGGGGTAGACCGAGGATGAGGTGGAGGGATGGAGTCGAGAGGTATATGAGGGAGGGGGGGGTGAGTTGGGGGGAGGGTAGTCAAATGGTGGGTGACAGAGTGACTTGGAGGCGTTTTGTCTGCGGCCAACCTTTGCGGGATTAGGGCGTCGGGCTATAGATAGATAGATAGATAGATGTTCTATATGCAACACAGATTCACCCTGATAATGCACAGTTCGATGCTTTGGATATTCATAAAGGTAGAGCTTATGGTATACACTACTTACATATGAAATACAAAACAAAAAACATAAACTCTTACCTGCATAAAAAAAGTGTGGCGATTCCACTTCGGAGGTTCCGTGTAGTCGAAGTAAACAAAATCTCCCTCTTTCACGCAAGATCTCGCGGCCCTAGGTCCCAGACGTTTCTCAGGAAATGCACTGGCCGAACCATCACCGCCCTCCCCTACTCGCTGAAATCGCTAACAGTACGGCAGGATGACTAGGCTAAATGTATCCAAAGACAGAGAGAGAGAAAAAAAAAACGCAGTCCAGCCGTCATCCTTTTCAGAGTATGCTAGAGCAGTGATCTCTCTCTCGATGCTAGTGCGATCGGCACGATTTTGTATTTCATGATTCACAAAACCTTTACCATGCCATTGCACTGCGAAAAACAATCACAAAAGCTCACTCGCTAGTTATGCGCGAAAGCGTCATTAGTATTAATGAAATACGATGTCTTCTGACACAGGGCTACAAGCTTGCGGCATTTACAAAGTTTTCTTAGTTGCTGCTCGAGAGGCGTTCTTGCAGGTTAGCTCCAAAGTAACTGAGTGGTCACGCTGCCTTGTTATGCAAACGACCCTTACTTCCCTCCCTACCCCCTGAAAGGAGGATGGTGGACTACCGAAGGGGGACAACTTAAGTCTGCAGTCTGCAGGGTTCACATTTCATATGAACCTGGGGTTACAACTGCTAGTACTAAAGTTGCTACTATTACTTAGCAAACTTCGACATTGACCTGAAAAATCAATTCAACCTTACTTCTTATCTGTGTACTGTACATTTTTCCTGAAGCTTCAAAATTCCATTTACATGTTTTCTCAAGTTCCAGCCGAACCCCAGAATCAGTTCAGCTCTCGTTAAATTTGTATTAATCTCACCGAAACCTTTCTCCCTACCAGAATCTTTCCCACAGGGTAAAGCTATGAGCCATCTTCCAGGCTACGTTCTTACACATCTGCTTTGCTCGCTCAGTCATCATTTTCCAGTTTCCAATTCACGAACTTAAATTTACTAAATTCCTTTCTCCACTATGCTCTACACGGTCTTCTGTATCATCACTGGTTAACATACCTCATGTTTTTCCTTATCACAATTATTTTCTTGAATTTGGTTCACACGGCCATACCTCAGTATATTCCTCTTACACTCCACATCACAGTATATACTGCTCTTTCCGTCATACTAACGTTCAATCACTTTACTACTGCTTTAAATCTTTAAATCTTACCCTTCCCTTTGCTACTGAGAAGTTCATCTAAAGTGATCCATCACTCACTGTGTACATTTCTCACCCAAACAAGCTCTCAGTCCCTTCCTCACTTTCAAAGCAAAAACAGCCAATCCTACTTTCAAATTTACTTCAGTAGTCGCTCTACTTCTTAGTTTTCATCATCCATGTTACCGGATCTGCATATTACGGCTCTAAAGTTTTTAAAGATGCGTTTTTACTCCTTCCAACATCTCATCACCCTTTCTGATTCCTCATCAAACTCTCGGTAACTTCAAACTCTCCTCTCAAACACGCACCATAACACAACAGCCTTGATGACTATGCTTCAACAGTGCACAAAATCTTCCCTTAAAACCTACTGTCTTTGTTCCCACTAGCTAAACCAACTGTCATGACAAAACAACTCCAAAGTTTTCCTCACTCACTATACATCTCCAACACCTGCCATGGTATTAAAAGATCAGTGCCAACTAGTTTATAATCTACAGAAATGTTACTAAGACCTATTTACTGAGGTTGAAAGAGAAATATAATGGTAAAGCAAGGAGGTACTGATGAAAGAATATTGTTACCTGACACCAGGCTAAAGATTTTGACATTTTTAAAGTAATATTCCTCCCGTCAGTTAACGTCATCAATACAATCTCACAGTGACAAAATCCATCATCACCTCTATTTTGGGAACCTTGACAGTAGACGCACACAACCCTACCTTCATATGGGAACTTGACAGTAAACACACATAATCCTGTCTTCACATAACTTCTCACTCAGATGCTCCTCTCTCTCACCAGTACTCTACTTCCATACTACATATAATCATCATCGATGCACTACCCCCACTTAGGATCCCCCGAACAAGGGATAGCTGTGACAGAAGCACCTAAGTACCTTACCACTCTTTCAAACACACGTCCTCCTTTTCCTCTCTTCCATTAATGTAATATACCACTTACTTCTACACCACAAGGTCTGCCTCTACCACCTCTCTCCTCTATATCACTTTCATACACTTTTTAGCACTTGATCTATTTGCATTTATACATGTCCATACCACCTCAGTGTATTCCTCTTTACCCACTCAATAATTCCACACCTCACTCCAATACCTCTTTCTTCCCTTCCATTATGGCCAAAAATATAACTTTCACACTCTGTCCTCCAAACGACTGCAGCTGTTCTAAGGAAGGTCACACAGCCTGCAACCTAGACAGCTCTCTGTTACACTGCCCAGGTTTTACTCCAACATGAGTTTCGATAATAAGACATTCTCAGGCAGGACTCTCTTAACCTCCATGCTAATTCTCCTGCCCTTAAAAGTACAAGAGTTCTCCAACTACTCTTCCCCCTTGAAGTGCTCTCTCTTTAACTTCATTCTCCATTTTGCCATATTTACACAATACATCTCCCAGCTACTTAAAACTACCATCTTACTCAAGTACCTCATCTCCCATCTGTACCCTGCAATTCACCATTTCCTCTTTCCATCCTGTACTGCCTGCCAAAATGTTTTTCCATACTCTTTCCTTTCACATAGCCTACTGTTATTATTTTTTTTGTACATCCTTTTTCTTCTTGTACAGATTCAAACTCATTCATTACCTTTAACATCACTTTCACTTTAAGTCATCAAAACAGCATCACCAGCAGCCAAAAAGGTTACGCACCCCTATTCACTGTTATTTAGGCTCAGTTTTGCTCCTATACGAGTACCTGCTATCTACATATTCGTCTCTCACTGCTCCATTCATATATGCATTGAACAACAGGTGACATAACACAGCCATGTCTTACACCTACATTAATAGGCTTACTGAGCTTCCTCACCTTGATACATGTGGTACTACCTTCATAAAAGGATTTTGTTGCTCACAAAAAATTCCCTCCACCACATATACCTAACGAACTCCATAATCTTTCCTAATCCACCCATCATAAGCTTTCTCCAAAATGCAACATATTGTCTCTAATTCACTGCAATACATTTCTCCACCAAAGACCTCGTTGTATTATCTGGTCTACACATCCTCCACTTTTTCTAAATCCACCCTGTTACTCATCTATATTCATATATGCTATGCATCCTCTCTTTAGAACCCTACTGTACACCTTTCCTAGTATTCTTAATACACTAACCTCCCTGATTCTTAAACTCTAGTACAGTACAGTACTGGAAAGGGATGCCTTCATGAGATGGCACCAGTACAAATGACCCAGCTATACAAACACACCTCAACTTTCTTCCAGCCCCTAAGAGGAAGATACTGGAAGGGCAGCTTTAGCCTCCAGTTCACTAAGTTCATGTTCAGCTGACCCTTGGGCCACAGTAGCAGAATATGGTCTGCTCCTTTCAACATTACCCTAAGTCACTTGCAAATATTTCTTGCCACTCTGTTTAACTTTTTTTGAATATGTTCATATCTTCTCACTGTATTTTTTATCCATTCAGATTCTACTGTATATCTCTCATATTGCCCTTCTTCCATTCCAACATCCAGCATGTTCAAGACCATCCATCCTGTTAATCCCCACAGCTGTTCTGAAAATGCCATTTCTATAAGTATTGTAATACCCTTAAAAATTCAGTACCACTTATTATTCAATTTATTCTACTCGTGTGTGTATCTACAGGTGTACACCGAGGTGGGGTTCTGTTCATACTAACTGGTTCATTTATAAAGGCTCCAACGTGCTTGTTTGCACCACCCTTGATTATTTAATGGTGGCTCTCCTTGCTGCTCGATCTCTGACAGCCTCCCTTTTCAGTCCTTTATCCTTTAGGTAACACTCGATCGTCCTGGGTCTTTTTTTAGGTTGTCTCTTACAACCCTACTCCCAGTGTTCACACCTCTCACCCCCCACACCCAGCTGTCACCTTCCATCCCCTAAACAGGGGAAACCATTTCAATTTACCCCTCATCACAGCACTACTACAGTATCCCATTCTTCCTCTCAACTCTTCATTTGCAATCCAAACGCCACCCCCCAGACCTCTCAATGATGCACTACACATCCATCTAACCATTATCATTCTGTACATTTGAGCCAATGAATATTCTCCTTCTTTACTGTCCAGGTCTCACTACTGAACAGAATTAAACTCCTAACACATGCTGCATACAAGGGTCACTTAACATGGTGGGAGAGCCTTCTCAAAGTAAGGAGAGGCAGCAGCACCCTGGCCTTCTTCCAAATACTCAATACCCTAGCCACAGAGTCAGCCCCACTTCCAGCACATGACATATCCCCAAATAACAACTCCACACACTCAACAGACTCTTTAGCAAGATCAATCCTTTCCCACCTCTCAATCTTTGCATGATCTCCCTGACACACAGCACAAATGAAATCATTTGGCAGTCTACCTCTAATACCACTACATCTCCTATTCCCCTACTTATCACAAACACTGCACAAGATGGAGTTACTGTATTTCCCACACCCTTGTAGCAAACTGCACGTAACCACACTCCCGCTGCTTTGACGGTACAATACCGCTACCAACCTTAGTTATCATCACTTTTGTTTTATCTGCATTTACTAACAATCCCTCTTATCCCTTCCCTCTCACCACTTCCTAAATTTTCCCTCTACCTTGCTCTCATTCTCCACAATCAACAAGTCATCTGCATACATCTCCCATGGAAGTCCAGTTCTGAAGTCACATGAGAGCTTCAAACACCATGATAAACTGTAAGGGGCTTAAGACTGATCCTTAATGCACACAAACATTCACAGAAACTCGTCCATCAAATCCTGACCATAATACAAAATTCAGTTACAGTACTCTTCTCCACCTGGTGCTGGAAATGCCTTCTCACAGTGCCAATGAAAGAACCAGGTAGATCCACTGTCCAGTTACAGTGACATCACTCAACTCCCTCCATGTCCCTCTCAATGTTGCAGAGGCAACTTCAGCCTGCAGGTCACTGAATTTACAACAGCAAGAAAAAAAACAGTGAATCCCCAGAGCTAGGACCAATGGACTATATAGTTCTCCTGGGCAAGGAGAAATCCTTTTAGAGACCACTTCCTCTCTCACCAGAAATATGCTACCCTGGTGCAAGTTTGAACTCCCAACCCTACAGCCTTGAAGCATGAGCATTACCACTAAGCTATTCTGGCCCCTCACATCCACATTAGCTTAGGTCCACAACAATAAATCAGGCCTAAAATACCTTCATCTCACAATTATATCATTTTCATTCTCTGGTTCATTATCATCCACATTCAACTTCACCCCTCATCCCTCCTTTCACATTTAATCTAGTTTTCTTCACTACCTTGTACAGCATTATTTCTTTTTGTCATTCCTGCACTGTATTATCACCTGTTTTTCTTCCATACTTTTTCATCCACCCTTCTTCTGACTTCTTTCATTATCTGCTTTACTGTTTCATGTCAATGTGTCATGATCCCTTGGTTATCTGGTAAATTACCAATCCCTTCATTCATCCCTTGGTTATTGCATACTTGGTTATAACGGTTTTCATTATCACAGCAAGATGAAAATATGCACTCTAATTACATTGCATATTCAGCTAAAAAACAGTTATTGCTCAACTAAGCTGGTTCTACTGACACTGAGGGTGCAGTATGTGAATTCTGAATACTCTGAGGGATTCAAAGATAGGGCCCTACTCGAAGAGTTAATCCCAGGAGGTGGAGACACTATCTATCCACCCCCTATCCTCAAGCCCATCTCACATCTCTCTATGGTGTTTCTCCCTTTGAGCCTTTTTCATTAAATTCTACTGTATTAACTTAAGTATGCCTATGTGTATTTTTGATATTTACCACAACAGTATGTACAGTATGTCTATTGCCAGATGCCTCAATCTCATAAGGGGTGGCCACAAACAAATCTTCTCCATGTCACCCTCTCCACTGCCATTTCACTGCCCTCCCCCCAGCTCACACACACCCCTCTCATATACCTCTCCACTCCCTCCCTCTTGCTCTCCCCCCTTCCACCTCAATCACATACACTTTCCTCTTCTCTCCATCCTTTTCACATGGACAAACCACCTCTGTGTATTTCTCCTAACGCTTTCTACTTCCACATCTATATCACAATGCTCCTTCACTACCTCATTTGTCAGTCTGTCTCTCCATACGCCTTCACATGCTCCTCTCATATAACTACGTTCCACTGCTCTTGCTCTTTGATTTGTGTCCCAACAAGGTTCAAGCTCCAATTTCATACATTAGGGTTGGTATCACAATACTATCATGCAGCGACTTTCTTACTTCCATGCTCACTTCCCTATTTCTTACCACTGCTTTCAAAGAACCCGACACCTTTCTTCCTCGCTGCACCCTTTCAAGCACTTCATCCTCCAAACTTCCATCTTTACTCATCACCCTACCCAAGTACTTAAATACACTCACATTTGACATTTCCTCATCATCCAACCTCACTGTACATTCAGTGACTTCATTTCTCTCAAAGACCATTACTTTACACTTCCCTACATTCACCTTTAGATTCCGTTTCTTACACAATTTCCCAAACTCATTCACTACGCCTGGCAGTTCTCCTTCGTCTTCACATAACAATACAGTATCATCTGCAAGCAACAATACAGAAAGTTTCCAAATGTTAAGATGTATGTATGTACAGTATATAGTGGGTATAAACAGTTGTACATAAAATACATCGTCTAATCCCGTGTTGCCCCATGAAGAACATAGAAGCCCAGGGTTAGGCAAGTTGGTCCTGAAACGTAAGATGAAGTGACCAGACTCACTCATCCCTGAGTGATATTATGTGAGCAATAAACCCCAACTAAAAGGGATAATTTGGATCTACAAGTGGGGTGACCGGTACCAATTAGGATAAATCACAAATGTTCTGTGTTTTCATCAAAATGCAATTTTATCATCGTGCACTAGGCTCAGTACCAATTATGCTCAATAACCAATGGATCACTACATTACCATTTTCTTCTCTATGCTCACCATCCAATCACTCAATGTGGTGCTGCTCTCGGGTGACTGTCCTTTCCTCTCGTCCTTCCTTCCTCTTTTCTTTCTTTCCTTCATTCTTTCCTATTCCTTCTGTCAGCAGGTGACTCTACATTCAGTGACAAGGCAAATGGTCTCCTGTACACCAGGAAATCATTCACTACACTCGTTGGGAACCATACAACCAAATTATGGTGCCTGGTGGTTTAGTGGTTACGGTCCACCAATAGGATTGAGCCTGGGCAGATCTATATCCAAGAGGTGGTTTGGGTTTATTGCTCTCATAATACCACTCAGGGATGAGTGAGGCTGGTCACTCTCATCTTAAACATCAGGACCAACTTGCCTAGCCCCGGTCTCCTACACTCCTCACGGGGCAACACAGGATAAGATGATAAATGAATGAATGAATATTCTCTTCATACATGTTCTACTCTCAGCAAAGTATGTCTATGAAGTATTTAACCTAACAAAGCAAGTGAGAACACTAAAGCAGGTAATGTTGTAGAACGTGGAAGTCTGTACCACTTATAGCAACAAAACTAAGTTATTCCAGAGAATTTCAAAGCTACAGTGGATCTATGCACAACACAGGGAAAATTACAAAAGGGAAGTTGTTAACTGACTCTTTCAATTCACCACCATATTTCTGACAAAACAAAAACAAAAGGCAAAAAACTGAGCAATAATCTGAACCAAAACTGTTATTCTGGAGACTATTACAACCACTGTGGATGTATGTACACTGCTGGAAAGCCTAAGAAAAAATAATGGGTGTTGTGACTTCACCAAATTTGTAACCATACACCGGAAAAAGGCAAAAAGAGAAAAACAAGTAACACCAAAATTGTGTTATTGTGGTAGGTGGGGGCACTCACCATCCACTAACTCGAGGTAGTGCTGCTCTCGGGTGACTGCCCTTTCCTCCCTTCCTTCCTCTTGCCGTTCTTTCCTTCATCCTTTCCTCTTCCTCCTGTCTGCAAGTGACTCTAAACTGAGTGACAAGCCAAATGGTTTCCTGTACACCAGGAAACCATTTTCCATGCTGGGTGGCACTCATATAACCAAACTATGACACCTGGTGGTTTAGTGGGTAATTAAGGCGCTCCAACCGGATTGAGCCTGTGTAGGTTTATATCCAAGGAGTGGTTGGGGTTTACTGATCACATAATGCCACTTAGGGATGTGTGAGGCTGGTCACTCTCATCTTAAATGTTTGGACCAACTTGCCTTGCCTCGAGCTCCTACGCTCCTTATGGGGCAACATAGAATTAGATGATGTATGGATGTATTAAAACCAAAGCAGCTCTATGTACATATTTCGAAAGCTCATGAAAAAGTATTGTAACAGGTATTACTTAAGTCGTAGAAAAATTCAACACCATACTACTGAAAAGGGACAAGATGCACAAAACTGAGCACCTCGACTGCTATTTTGGACCCTAGCTGCAGGAAACGTATGCATATCACCAGAAACTTTATGGAGAAGTTACTAAAACCTCAAGTAATCCACCATAATGCTGGGAACATATTATACCAAGATTGGCATCTAAAAATCTGAATAAATTGTAATAAGTGGCTGTTCTCACAATTTACCAACGTACCGTTGGGGGGCAAGGGGAAGTGACTTGCCATGTTTTTGCACAAGGGTCTAAAACCTCTTCACTGAGAGTATGCACATTCTGAAATAAGATGGATCATTTTTGAGTGCCTTAACATCAGGCAAGAGGGGTGGCACCCTTCTTTCTACTAAAATAACAGCAGCAAGCTTGCTTGCTTCAAAATTACACACTTTCCAGTACAGTATTGATACCTATTATTTAATCATGATTTTAACATGCTTGCTAAAAACAATCCTTTTTACACAAAGCTCCCTTAATAACCTTCTATTCCTGTTCCACCTTTCCACACTGATATAACTGTGTACCTTTGCAGAACATTTATATATATGTCTATCAATTATCTACCTATACCCTGAAAAGATGATGGTAAACTGCAAAAGGGAATTTCAGCCTGCACATCACTGGTTCCCCTTTAGATGAGCTTGGAGCCCACCTTCAAGAGGAACTAAAAACTTCCCAACGAACTTTCTTCCAACAAAAAATCCCAACCAACTTTCTTCCAACAAAAAGCAAGCAAACACAAAGTTCCTCTAGTAGCTGGATGTTTATGATTACCTAATACAGTATTATTAAAAATGGGTACTCAAGACAAATCTGTTTTTGACATTTATTATAAAAAAAACTAATACTAGTTGACATAGTTGTTGAACTATGATTCTAAATCAAAAACTTCCTCTCATAAAATTTCTTGTAATTACAAGGATAATGTGCCACAAAGGTATCTCTAGTTTTCACACAATAAATGATGGAACAAAAGCATCTCGAATTTTCACATCAATATATGATGAAATGAACTGAAAACAGTTTATTCAGTAATTACACAAGCATCATACTGTATAAAGAAAATCCTATGCACTTGCAGCTATATTTTTGGTTTTCAGAAGACTGGATTATGAGATTAGTAGGGTCTGCCACCAGGAGGACCTGTAATAGAAATGAATACAGTATAAATGTATAAGTAACTGTTGCATTAAAGTACTAATATTTACAACAATGGTATACTCTTTAACTCTGCCTGAAGCAAATTTCTCCAGCCTGAAGAAAACTATTTGTTGCTACCTGAATAATATAAAAAAGAAATACAAATATTAGTGGCAGGTGGAGGCACCCATCATCCATTCACTCAAAGTAGGGATGCCGTATGGTCTCTACACTGACTGACAAGCCAAATGGTTTCCAGTACTCAGGAAACCAATTACTATGCTGGGTGGTAACCATCTAACTGGGGTTTCTGGCCGGGTTAAGTGTCCCCCAGACTCCCCTGTCTAAAATCACTTAATCATGGCAAATGTTTCGGACAGCCTCAGAGGGACCAGTACCTGCCCAAGGCCCCAACTAAATAGGCAGATTTGCATGGCCATGTGGAATGTGAAAGGTGTGAATGAGGACAGTGAGGGTGGAAGTGGTGAATGTGTTCAAGAGTGTGAGATATGCCGTGATGGTACTGTATGAAACAAAGACGAAAAGGTGTGAAGTGGAGGAGTGGGAGGGTGTAAAGTGTGTATGGTTGGGCATGAATGGGCAAGAAAAATTCAAGGAAGGAGTTGCTTTGTTGATGAATGAAGTGTGGCAGAGTGGAATGAGAGATTACAAATGTGTCCCTTTGAGATGTATGTATGTCAAGTTCAAGTATGAGAACGTGAAAGTGGCAGTGAATGTAGCATATACACTGTGTGATGACAGGAGTGAGAGAAAGAAAGACAGGTTTTAGGATGAGCTGGATGACATGGTAGGAGATGTCCCCAGGAGCTATAAGGTGATCGTAATGGGCCAAATGAATGGAAGAGTAGGCACTGGTCCTGAGGATGACATAATGGGTTGTAATGGAGTGCCAGGAGAAAATGATAATGGGAGGCAACTGAAGGTTATGTATCAGGAAAGGAGGTTGTGCATTTGTAACCTGTATTTCAAACACGAAGATGCACAAATATGCATGTAATAGATGGAACGGGGATCGTGTTGAAAGAAGCCTGATTGATTATGTGCTCACTGAAAGGTCGATGCTGGGAATGGTTGCTGGTACGAGGGCCGTGAGAGGACAATGTGGAGATCTCTCAGATCATATGACTGTGGTATGCAAGCTCAATCTGAGAGGAGTGAGGTGGACCAGGAGAGAGGAGGAGGAGTCAGGGACCCATGTGGGAGAGAAGTTAGAATCAGTGAATTGGAATTGGATGACATGGCGGGATGAAATGGTTGAGATAGCAGTGGAGGAAAATATGAAGATGTGGCTAGAGTGGTTACAGGATAGGGGTTCAACTGAAATAAGAACTGAGTATACTGAGAGCAAGAAGCACTTAAAAAGACTAGTGAAGAGGAAAAAGGAGGTACGTGATGATCTAGGAAAAAAAAATAATGCAAATTATTCTGGAAATAGGAAGTTATTCTGGAAAGAGGTGTGGAAATGAAGAAGTGGCAGTGGAAAGATATGTGAAAGTATGAAAGATGTAAGTAGTAGATTATTAACCCACGGGGATGAAGTAAATACCAGATGGAAAGAATATTTTGAAAGCCTAATGAATGGGAATAGAGAGGAGCCACTGTAAACATGACTGGTTTGGAGGGTGAGCAGGAAGGAATGCAGTGATAGGAAACATGACACTAATGCACGCGCAAAGCATGAGGAAACAAGTGAGAAGCATGAGAAAACGAGTGTGAAGCACGAGAAAACGAGTGTGGAGCACGAGAAAACGAGTGTGGAGCACGAGAAAGCGAGCGCACAGCACGACAGTCCTCTGCAGAAGCAAGTGTGAGGGGCCCGAAGGGCCCACGAGCACTTGTGTCCACTAAAGCACTGCCATTCTCATAATCTCTTCAGGCATACTCCATTCACCAACTACTCCATCCACCTTCACATTCCCTACTTTTCCGTTCATATCTCCAATCAAAAATAGTCTCTCATTCCTTTCAAACTTTTCCATGCACGCTTCCACATTTGTCCAGAACTCTTCCCTCACGCTGCTTGCAAGATCTTGCATTGGCGCATAGACCCACACAGTCGCCCACATTTGCAGTCAAACTTTCAATCTTACCAATGCAATCCTTGAGCCAACTGATTCATACTCTCTTGTATTCTCTTTCCATCTGTTACTCACAATACATGCTCCTCCTTTTGCCCTCTCATTTGCAGCTACTCCTGCACATATACCTATTCCATACTCCCATTCTCTTACACTCTCACCTCCCCATTTAGTTTCAGTTGATCCACATACATACACTTTCACACCCTCAAGCACCTGGACAATCCCTCTTTCTTTCACCTCATCATTTGCACCCCTTACATTCCATGTAGCTATCCGTACCATGTCCTTTGTTTGGTCATTAGTCGTCACCTTTTGGTCAGTCCTGGTCTGAGGCTCCTTGTTCGTATTTTTAGTTAGTTGTTTTCCGGGGAGGGGCACTAACCCTCCGCCAACCTACTTGCCATCACGTAGGGAACACATGTTGGTTGGTTATCAGGTTACAACCCAGCATTGTAAATGCTTTCTTGGTTTACAGGAGATCATTTGGCTTGCCACTCAATGCAGAGCTACCCTAAAAATGGAGTACTACTACACTAAGTGGGTGGATGATGGGCACCCCCACCTACCACCAAGGTCAAAATGCTTGAATTAAACTTTGAGCAGGTAAATTGTTCAAAAACAGAAAACAAGACATGCACAAAAATATTAACCCTTTGAGATTCCGAAGACTTGATTTCAGGTCATCGTAAATCCAACCGTTGAGATTCTGATGACTTGAATTCGAGTCATATGAAACAACATTTGTTTTTTTGCATGTTTTCCATATCCTATCTGGGCTTGTTCTACATACACTATCCTGTTTATCCTTTTCCAATTATTTGGTTTTACAATGACAAGTACATCAGACAGATATGCATAATAAATTCACTTTTACTATGAATAATATCAGTATTACCAGCACCGATATTTGCCTGTGTGACAATGAGAGCTTTCGCTTTTCTCTGTGAACACTAATGTAAATTGCCATAACCTATATATCAATGGAAAGGTAATTTACTGTAGATTGACATAGTGCAATCAAATTTTATGTAACTCAAATACTTTTTTTTTTTACAAACATTTTTCTACGGAAAGGTGTGTGATTTTTCCTTTTCGGCTAACTTCTACTTGTCCTATTGGCCTTTAAGCTACCGTATTTACCTTTTTCAACCATACTACGATAAAGAGCAACTATTCACCTTTAAAATGGTACCACATTCATTAGTCTGCCATAAAAAGTTAGTATACAGTGGCCGATTAAGTACAAATAACACTGCACGACAGTGCCCTCGATATGCGCCAGGCTGAATCTGGCAGAGACACAATCAGAGGAGGGCCGAAAATCTCAATGGGTTAAGTATAACTGACCTCCTCTCATCATGGAACTGCCAGGGGGTCCCATGGGGCCACCACGACCCATGTGTGGTGGCATGCCACCCATCATCTGGGGAGGCATGTTACCAGGGGGACCACCACGGGGTGGCATGTTCAGCTGTGGTCCAGCACGAGCGGCTGGCTGCATCATCTGTTGTGAAGGTCCTCCTACACCCCTCACTGGTCCCTGTAGCCCAGCACCACCTGGTCCTGGCATACCACGGCCAGCAGGACGACCCATGCCTGGTCCAGGGGCAGCACCAGGCAGATTAACACGTGGACCCTCTTGCTGTAAGAAAAGATACACTTACCATCTGCCATCACCTTCAATACACATAGATATAAATGCAGGCTTGCTTTTTGCATCTGCTAATGATGGAATGCTGTAGTAACACACTGGATTAGTTTTTGTATAGGTGTGACAATCACTGAGCCTGTATAGACTCGGGTGGTGCGATATGTGTGATGCAATAAACCTGCTCCCCTCATATGTAGCTAGTCCTTGACTTTCAAAATTTTCACCTTTACAGATAGGTGTTCCATGGGTGAAGCTTGTGTGCACTTAACTAACAATAACTATTGTCTTATTGTCCACTGTGAAGAGAATTATGCTGTTTATCTGACAAGGCCGGTGCCCATGTGAGGCTGGCCTAGTTTGTAAGTGTATTGCCTGTAAATCTGAGAAGATACTGTCCATCACTAATAGAACTGTGACACTCTTGAAAATGCTGGGCCAGCAGACTGCCCCACTGTTGTCATGCAGCTATCTCCAAAATTCAATTTTCAAAGTCATGAGTGGATCATGAAGTGGTCTAACAACGACCATGCACAGCAGTCCTCCCCATTTACATGATTTATCCGTTACTTACCATCCCATTTGAGCAGTCTCTATAACTCTGCCCCTTGAACCACCACCATCAGCATCATCATCCAGATCTCTTTATCCCATCTACAGATGAGGTGAAGTTTCAAAAAAAGCTTGCACAAATGAACAGACCACACTCTTATTCACTCACTACTCAAGCCCCAGTAATCCAGACTCCTCTTCACAGATATATACATCTACACTTACATGCTTCAAACCAATTATCACCTTCAGTCAGTCAGCTGACAGATGACTAACATGTCATCAACAAAGAACAGGAGCCCCAAACCCTCGCTATACACTCCTCTATACAAAATTCTTCAAACCAACTCAATCCAGTCAGTTCCCTAGCTTCATTACCCTCCATACTTCACTTTCTCACACATTCATTTACCATATCTATCAACCTTCCTGACCTACCATACCTCTTCCAATCGTCAAATTCACTAAGCTTTACCATTTTCGCCACTTTATTCACACCTATTTTTTGCACATGATAATACCATTTATCCACATTCTGCACTCTCTGACCTGTGTTCCCAAACTATCTCACTCTTCATCTTTTCGTGAACCAAATTACTCCTTATCCAATCCACTATCTGCACTCCACACACATTGCTCAAGCCTTTTTCTGCTACTCTAATTCCTGACTTTTCGTTTTCATGTCACACCACCTCCTCTCATCCATATGTTAACGTAGGGACTAACTCCTTTACATACACCTTTTGCAGCCAACATACTCAGACCTGTTTCTTATCAAAACCTTCATAGCAACAACCATTTCTCTTCCTGTGCTTCAAACAAGCAGAAACTTATGGTACTACCAAGTATATGAAGCTGGGCCTGCTGTCATGATCTCTCTTGGACGACCCAGTAACACTGGTTATTTCTTTTGCTTGGATCAATATCCTTTGCCATATTTTGAAGGTATTTTATGAAAATACAGTACTGGCATACCCTGGTTTAACAATGCAAGTTGGTTAAGCAAAGACCCATTGTTTGGTGGGGTATCGATCTTGGAGTAGATTTAACATGGGTTAAATTTCTGAGCCTTGGGTTTCCCCCCAACCAAGTCCTAAACCTACCCAAATGAGTCCAAAAACAAGTTTCTAGCTAACTCATATCCACAACTAGCTTTAAAACAAGCTAAACTAAGTCTTACAGCAATTTATAACTAGCCTAAACCCAAAAATAAATTGTGAAAATCATCAAAAATAAGTCTGGAAAAAATCAAACTCAGTAAACTGTACCCCAAACTGACAATGTTCACCCCACCTATGACTAGATCACATTAATCTAAGAACAGTTTATAAATCAACCAAAACAAAATTTAAGTCTCAATTATTATCAAAATCAGTTTCAAATTAAAACAACAAAACCCATCATTTACCAGGGTTTGACCATCGCTCGGCTGGGTAGGGTGGTATTTCTACCCCCATTGCTATGCCGGAGTATCATATCTAGAGGTACTGTATCTCAGGGTCTGCCTGTACTGCTACACAGGATTATATTTTCAAGCATATGGCAAAAGGAGGTTAGTTTTGTATATACTGTACTCAATATCATCCTTCCTGTGCAACTGCTTAGCTATGGCTCAAAGCTACTGCAACCTAAAGCTGCAAAGGGAACAACTTGGGAGTGGATGATGCAATACTCAATCTCAAGTGGGACAGTGTTGCAATACAGTATACCCCCGATATAACAAACTAATTGGGGGAAGGGGTGGGTCGTTATATCTGAAAGTTTGCTATATCTGATGGTTGTTATTAACCGAGGGATTACCGACCGAAGGTCGCTACATCTGTGGAGTCGTTCAGTCCTATGTGCGCAACCACAACTTACTCTATGAAGTTTCACATGGAGAATTCAATGGTTTATGTAGTTATACAGTACATGCACAGTAAATACCATCCTGTATGAAGTTGTACATAAAAATACAATGCCTATAATGTAATGTGGTACTCTTACAGATGATGCAATACTCAATCTCAAGTGGGACAGTGTTGTAATACAGTATACCCCCAATATAACAAACTAATTGGGGGGAGGGGTGGGTCGTTATATCTGAAAGATTGCTATATCTGATGGTCGTTATTAACTGAGGGATTACCGACCCAAGGTCGCTACATCTGTGGAGTCGTTCGGTCCTATGTGCGCAACTACAACTTACTCTATGCACATGGAGAATTCAATGGTTTATGTAGTTATACAGTACATGTACAGTAAATACCATCCTGTATGAAGTTGTACATAAAAATACAATGCCTGTAATGTAATGTGGTACTGTTACAGTACACATACCACGTTAGGGTTTTGTGGGTTGAGAACTTCCACCGCATACACAGACCAAAGGTCGCTATATCCGGCAGAAGTTCGTTTGGAAATGATGGGTCGTTATATCCGAAGTTCGCTATAAAAGGGTTTGTTATCTCAAGCGTTGACTGTACTTTTTTCTGACCTCTGGTTAATGGGGGGGGAGGGAAAAAAAAAGAGAGAGAGAGAGAGAGAAATTAACCAATTCTCTGACGATTCATTACCCAACACAGGTCATTAACCAAGAATGCAAAAAACTTGGCTGAAATGTTGTTGTTGCTCAAACCAAGTCCAGTTGATTGAGCAGACCCATCAGCCACAGATAAGCAACCATTCCTATTGGTTGTCACACAGGTTCCCTACATTGTTAATATTGTGTCTGTGTCTTAGTGTAGCGTGTGTTGTGCAGTGCTCCATCATGTGTTATATTGCATCAGTCTAATCTACAAGCTGGGCACGTGTTGGCTATCTGTGATTCCATCCAACCGAAATCAGCTGAGGAAGGCTGGGTGATATCCTCCTCTAAACCTAGCTAGATGAACTCGATCATTTCTATTTACGAACATCTGTAATGGGTGAATGTCCGAAGGGGGGAGGGGGGGGTACTTGTATGATATGATTTAGGTGTTGTATTCCCCTCTACACAAAGTGAGTATGCAGGTGTTTCTTCATTACTAGTGTTGGAATATCTGGAGGCAGGATACTGTTGTAGAGCATTTGACAGTATAATGTTTGTTTGGTGACTGTTTTAGGTGTGTTGTGTCTCTGCCATGTAATGACAGGGACATTGCGTACTGGAACAGGCTGTTTGCTTATACTAAGGTAATTTAGTTTTTATAATCTACCTACCTATAGCCAGATGCCATAATCCCAGAAGGGGTGGCTATTGGTCTTGAGTTAGATGTTTTACAGGAAGGACACTAACCCTCTGCCAACCCACTTGTTGACATGTAGGGAACACATATGGGCTGAATACATGGTTACCAACCAGCACTGTAAATGGCTTCCTGGCTTACAAGAAACCATTAGGCCTGTCACTAAATGTAAATCCACCTAAAAGGGAAAAATGAGTAATAAAGAGTGACAGGAATGATGGGAGATACAGGATGAGAGAAGGGCACTCATAAAAAGAATGATGAAAGGTGAAGGATGAAGTAGGCAGCACCACATCAAGTGAGTGGATGATGATCGCCACCATCTACCACATAGTTCGTATAACAAGTAATCAAAACTACTAGAAGTGAAGTGGATGACCGTGTCAATTGCGTATTTTACCCCCTTGTTACAAGAGATGGTGACCAGAAAAACTCTATGGGGGTAAGTCAGTAGAAGGAGAGACTTGGGTCTCTGAGAGGAACGGAGCTAGAGAGGCTGTTGATTCAAGTGAGAAGTGAGCAGAATTTAGACTGACACTAAGAACACAGACATTGGTAAAATATAAGGATGAACCTGCACACAGAAAACAGCATTCAATTTGGGGAATAGGAAATGAAACTACCCTTAAAGGCTTCAGTTATCCATCTAACAGTACCCTGCACTATACAGTATAGAGAAGCTTCACCCTGGAAGATATATTATCAGTTTCCAAATAAAAACCCATGCTGAATGAGCACAAGTTATCCTACCTCAGCAGGTGGTGGTCCCTCAAGGGTCATGCTGACAATGGTCTCACCACGCAGGAGTAACAGACCCATGGTACGCTTCTCTTGCTTCTCCTCTTTGCTCCTCTTACCTCTGATGCATCGGAACTCTTCACAGTCAGCCAGGATCACATTCATGTGCTTGTCAAATGCTGTAATATGCATAAACTTTTATCCACTGTTTTTTAAGGCCACACAGCAGAATCTGTAAATGATTCTGGGAAGTAAGAAGTGGAAACATGGTCAATTCTCAGACTATCTGAAGTTCAAAGAAAGTGCATTCTTACAAAAGCTATGTAGGACCACATTGAAATCCTTAATATCAATCATGCAAACTAAACTATGTTAAATCATGGATACACTACAGTTACCTTACAACAGTAAAGGCTAGATTTTGCAGACTAATAACAGAAAAACTTTGCACATTACTGCCAACGTTCCTTGCTTGCAAAAAATAACCCCCTAACCTCCCCCCCCAAAAAGTACTTCCCATTAATACACGGGGTCTCAATGGTACATGTACAGTACAGGCATACTGCAATATTCGGCAGTTTTGTGTATCGGTGGAAGTGTTTGGACAGTGAGTTGCCAGATATCGAAGCAATTTTTCCCATAAGATACTGAAGAAAAGCCAGAGGTGCGTTCCAGGCTCAAACCCCAACTTTCATATAGTGTACTCTACCTTAGTCAACCAACTGAGACTGACACAGAAACACCATTGGTAAGAATGATATTATCCTCATAAACAATACTACTGGCGATGCAGGAAGGTTAGGTGATAGGAGGAGCAGTGCTGAGATGTGCTCAGGGCAACAGACACAGTGAGAGTGGACGAGCACAGGCCAGGCAGTGTGCTAAGTAGGGGTGGGGGATGGTGGGGGGATGGGGAGAGAGACACCTGGCAGCAGTGAGCGTGACAGGGGATGGAGGAGGGACAGGGGGAGGAGCGAGGGGATGGAGGGCGAGGGAGGACAGGGGGAGGAGCGAGGGGATGGAGGGCGAGGGAGGACAGGGGGAGGAGCGAGGGGATGGAGGGCGAGGGAGGACAGGGAGAGCTGCGTGCACCACCACATCCCCGAGTGGACGAGCGCGTTTCAAACCTAGGACAGTGACGGAGTAATCAGACTAGTGAATCGACGGCTGTTCAGATTATGAAAATGTTCCCCAATTTCTTTTGTTTGGTGTAGCGAATGTTTGGTTACTGGGTCGCTGGATATCGGGGTATGCCTGTACAGACAGTAGTTTCTCAACTTCTGCATGATTAAATTTGGGCAACATTATTTTCGACGGCACATCAAATTTCTACCAAGTTGCAGTTTTCAACCACAAAACCGTGATTTTCAAGGGGTCAAGGCTGGAGTTTGGGATTCAAAACATGTGTAGGGACACTTTGGTTCTGTTCACAAACAGTCTGGGTACACAGAAACATATAAACACAGTCACCAATCAAATCATAAACACGGGTTGTCGCAGAGATCTATCTATCTATCTATTGCCAGACGCCATAATCCCGTAAGGGGTGGCCATTTGACTTTGAGTTATTTGTTTTACGGGGAGGGGCACTAACCCTCCACCAACCCACTTGCTGACACGTAGGAAGCACGTATGCTTTGGTTATATGGTTACCACCCAGCACTGTAAATGGTTTCTTGGCTTACAGGAAACCATTTGGCTTGTCAGATCATCTGACAAAAAAGATTTTGGCCATTATTTGTGCTGCAATGGCTCTTTTTGTGACAATTCAGTGGTATATCAAAAAAGTTAGGATCCACTTCATTACATTTAATATATATGGTATTCGGACTTACGTAAAAATTTCACCAATCAAAATTAACAGTTCAGTAAGGACAGAAATATAACATGTGCAGCATCACTAATGGCGTGTATTGCATCAGCTGTTCACACGGAGAAGGAAGTGGTCCAACTTGAGTCAAGGATGCAGGCAGTGACAATCTACTTCTGCCAAAACAAATGAATGGCAGGGTCATATTGTTTCACTTTGTTTTTAAAGGCTCCAACATGCTTGCATGTGTCGGTGCTGCACGATCTCTGGCAGCCTCCCTATTCAGTCCCTTATCCCAGAGATCACACTCTATAACCTCATCCCAAGTCTTTTTTGGTCTGCCTCTTGCAACCCTATCCCCAACATTAGCACTTCCTCACTTTCTGCACCCAATTGTGATCCCCCATCCTCTCCATATGCACAAACCATCTCAATCTACCTCTCTTCATCACAACACCAATACACTCCAGTTCAATCCTTTCTTTTAATTCTTCCATTGTAAACCTAGTCCCCCACCAAGGCCTCGCATTCAGGGACACACTGCACATCCACCTAACCATTGTCATTCCTGTATGTTTGAGCATGCGAATATCCTCCTCCTTTGCTGCACAGACTTCACTACTATACACCAGTACTTTCCTAACATATGCCACACACAAAGGTCAATTAGCACAGAAGGGAAACCCTCTCAAAGTCAGGAGAGGCAACAGCTCCCTGAACTTCTTCAAGACACTCCACACTCTAACCACAGAGCCAGTGCCAGCCCCACCTCCAGCATATAACATGTCTCCCAGAAAAACTCTTCCACTTACTCGAGACTCACCAGCAGGATCAATCTTTTCAAGCCTGACAATGTCTGCATGTTCTCCCTAACACACCTTTCATGCCTTACAGTCTCCGACACATCACACAGAAGAAATCACTATTATCTCACAGTCTACCTCCAATACCACTTTATATCTAATGTACTCACTTATCACAAATACTACACAAGATGAAATTACAGTATTTCCCACGCCCTCATGGCTAACTGCACATGACCACTCTTCCTCATCTTTGACAGCATTGCCACCAACCCTAGATACCATCACTTTTGTTTTATCTGAATTTACTCTCATGCCCTTGTGTTCCATCTCTCCACCTCCTAAATCTTTCCTTCACTTCCCTTTCATTCTTTGCAATCAACACCAAGTCATCAGCATACATCTCTCATGGGAGTCCATATCTGAAGTCAAGAGAAAGCTACAAACACCATGCAAAACTGTATAGGGCTCAGGAGTGATGCATGCCAACATTCACAAAAACTCACTTAAATCTCCATTCACTCTCATCTGGGTGTGAACACCCTCATACATACCCATAACCACACTAACTAGCCACTCCTTGATCTTAAACTTTCTCATCACCCACTTCACCACCCCCCATGGGATTGTCAATGGCTTTCTCCAAATCAACAAAAACAAAGTACAGCTCCCTTTTCTTTCCTGTATACTTTTCCTGAAGCTGGTAGACAATGTATATGGCATCAGTGGTCTCTTTGCCAGCATTAACCTCAACTGCATCTCAATATTCACTCTTTCCCTAATCCTACTTTCTAGGACTCTCTCCATTACTTTGATTATCTGATCCAAAAGTTTTATGCCTCTATAAGTTCCTCTTACCAGGGTATCACCATCCCCCTTGTACACATAAACAACCAGTAAAGTGCACTTTGTGAGCACATGACAGGCAGGCAAGTGCCATGTTATCACAATTTCCCTCTGATATAAAATTATAAGTGGAATCTCCGATATTTAATTGCTAGAGTTGATGCCAAAAATCATGTTACAATGAAAAATCTTTTTTAATTGGTTCATAATTAGGCATTCATCGATTACAGCCAAACACTCCCTTGGAAAACTCAAGATTCCATGGGGTTTCTACACCTTTATGGATGAGTTTTTAGTTGATAACAAAATTTAATGAATGAATGAACCACATGCAGAATTTCAACTCTACTTCACATAGGAGCAAAGCTATTAGCTTCAGCCTAGCATGACAGTCGAGACAGGTAGGGCTGGTATTTCCAAACTTCACTGAGAGTAAACATCGCTTGCTCGCTAACAATCACACACTTCATCTAGGCATCTGGGTCAACACACTCATATAAAATTGTATTTACCAGTAACTAAATCCACTCCTCTATATCCTGAGGCCTTCAGCAATTCGGCAGTCAACCCAGACACACCTGCCACCTTCCCCTACTGCATCCTGACTATTGCTCTGCTCACAGTAGCAGCATTAATCAAAATCCAAAGGCTAAACACTGGATCCACTGACTCCACACCTTCCCTGTTGCAGTCAAACTCCTCAGTCAACAACCTTTATAATGCTCTCATCAGGTGTCCTTAATAAACTCATTGTCCACCACTACTTACCTTCAACATTCTTTACACACTCCTCACCTGTGATATATCTGTTATCCCTCCTCACATGATCTGCCACCTTAAATACTATATTCTTCCATTCAATGCTATTTAGGCTACCCAGTAAAAGTCTCTGAGACTCAGAATTTGCCCTGTATACCTTTTTTCTAGCCCTGCACTTAAGAGCCAAGTACTCCTCTCTCTTACCATCTGTTTTCGATTTCTGGAAAAGCCTTCTTTTCTCCTTAACTGCAGCTTCTACATCTTCATCCTACCACCATGTTACCTAACGTCTTGAAGGGTCCCTTGTCTATGTACACGTGGAATCAGAGTGGAAAACAAATGGGTTGTTGTTACTGCTTAGCCCAAGTTTGTCTGGCCATGCAGATCTGACCACACATAAGCAACTGCTTCTGTGGGGACATCCTACAGATACAGTATGGTATATACACTGTGTAGGGAACCAGCATAAGGGCTGGACCAAGGTCTATCCCCAAAGCAAAGTGCATGGAAATATGAGTAGGTCTGCTTCCAAACAGACATCTCAGCTGCTCCACCCAGGGTGCCCAGGACAATCGCATGTAGGCTTCTCATCAGCAACTGACAACTGTATAATTAACCCGTGGACTGTGCAATTACCTTTTTACATCCCACACCGTGGTGCGTAAAAAATGAAACAAAGTTTTTTTTTTATTATAATTATTATAAACTTGAAGATAAACATCCATGGCATCATCTGGTGAAAAACAATAATCTCTCTCTGTCTTTGCATAGAGCCATGCGTAAGTTGACATAGGGAAGTAGTGAAAAAAATGAATTTAAACAAAAAAAAAATTGTTTACAGATAAACATCCAGGGCATACTCTGGTGAAAAGAAAAAAATCTCCCTCCATCTTCATGCAGCACCATGCGTAAGTTTGCGTGGCGGTGGAGTAGTTAGCTGTGATGTACAGCCAGCACAGCCTGAACTGTGGCTCGCAATGCGACGCTACCCAGCCTGAGCTGTGGCTTGCAATCCACGGGTTAAATGTGTGTGGGACACACATCACTGGTAATCTTTATATTAATATTCCATTTACTGGGTTTTCTCTTTCCTTGCTTTCAGAACCTTGGTTCACCTCATCTATAAATTGGAAAAAGAGACTGGGATAATAATGTACTGTAAACATTTACGTGGTTAGCAAACGGGACATTATATTATAAGTTTGTGTGTGTGTTTGGCCATGTGGAGAGGATGGAGGGTGAAAGACTGACGAAGAGAGTGTATGTGAGTGAGCTGGAGGGGGAAAGAGGGAGGGGAAGGCCGAGGATGAGATGGAGGGATGGGGTGGAGAGGTATATGAGAGAGGGGGGTGTGAGCTGGGAGCAGGGGAGTGAAATGGCGGGGGACAGGGCGACTTGGAGGCGATTTGTTTGTGGCCACCCCAAACGGGATTGAGGTGTCTGGCAATAGATAGATAGATAGATAGTGTGTGTGTGTGTGTGTGTGTGTGTGTGTGTGTGTGTGTGTGTGTGAAAACTAAAGTGAGGCTGACATAAGCATATGACAATTACACAGATTATAAACTATTAGAGTGACAGTTCAACTGCCTTGAGGAAATGAGCAAACTAAAGTTTAGATTCTTCTTTATTAGCTTTTTCTTTTTTTTTATGAAAGGAAGAAGGAACCAAAGGCCGTGAGCCTGCAAAATTGTTCCTTCCAAGAGAAAAACAAAATACAAGAGAGAGCCAAATTCAAGATCCGATCATTTCGAGATGCCTGGACACACTCCGTTTGAAAGACTGGAGATCATAGGAAGCATGAAATACAGACAGAGAGAGACAGTTCCAGAGTTGACCTATTGCATAAATGAAGGACTGGGAGTAACGGTTAACTCTTGCAGAAAAGGGATGAGAGTTTGCTGCTACACGGGTGCTACACGCCCGTAGAGGTGGAGGAATGCATGCAGACAGTTCAGAAGAGCAGTGACCATTAAAGTAGCGACAGAAAAGGGATAAAGATGCAACAGTGCAGTGAAGAGACAGAGGTTGAACGGAGTCAGAACGAGGAGGAGAGTTAATGAGACGAAAAGCCTTTGACTCCACCCTATTGAGAAGAGCTGTATGTGGGGAGCCTCCCCACACATGAAAGTTGTACTCCACACAGGGGCGGATAAAACCCCTGTATAGAGTCAACAGTTATGCAGGGGTAAAGAAGGAACGGAGCCAGCTTAGCACACCTAATCTCTTGGAAGCAGATTTTACAAGAGATATAATATGATATTTCCAAGATAAGTCCCGAGTAAATGAAACCCCAAGCATGTTCAAGGATGATGCAGGCTTGAGCTGAACATTATTAAACATTAGTGGGTACTCCTGTGGAAGATTTTGTCGGGTTGATAGGTGTAAAAACTGAGTCTTTGATGCATTAAAAACAACAAGATTATTTTTACCCTGGTAAGAGATATGTGCCAAGTCTGACATTAGGTGTGCCATTGCCTCATCCCTTGTTTGCTGAAGTAACTGCTGAGATGGACGTTTCGGGAACTGAATGGAAAGGTGAAGGGTGGAGTCATCAGCGTATGAATGGATAGGGTTAGATGTACAGCTTAGAAGGTCATTGATGAATAAATGGATGTGAGTTGGTGATAGGACAGAGCCCTGAGGAACACCACTGTTAACAGATCTAGGAGAAGAAGGATGGCCGTCTACAACAGTGGCAACAGAACAACCAGAAAGGAAGATAGAGATGACGGCACAGATAGTAGGATAGAAACCGTAAGAGGGCAGTTTGGAAATTAAAGATTTATGCCAGACTTGATCGAAAGCCTTTGAGATGTCAAGTGCAACAGCAAAGCTTTCGCCAAAGTCCTGAAAGGAGGATGACCAGGAGTCTGAAAGGTAGGTGAGAAGATCACCAGTGGAGCGTCCCTGATGGAACCCATACTGACGATCAGAAAGAAGGTTGTGATAGGAAAGATGCTTTAAAATTTTTCTATTAAGAATTGACTCGAAAACTTTTGGGACATAGGATGTTAAAGCAATTGGACGATAGTTAGAGGGTTGGGAATGGTCACCCTTCTTTGGGACTGGCTAAATGAGAGCAAACTTCCAGCAAGAAGGAAAGGTACAAGTTGATAGACAAAGGCGAAAGAGTTTGCCTAGGAAGGGTGTAAGCACAGAAGCACAGTTCTTGAGAACAACAGGAGGGACTCCATCAAGCTACCAATTTCTGTTGCAAGATAGTGTGAATAACAAAGCATTTATCCATGATGGATGTCTAACCTGGTTGCATTACTGGGGCTGCACTTCATGGTTACCTTAATATGAATGATACTGAAGATCATGCCCTTCTGATCCCAGCATTCATCACCAACACACTGTAGTCTTGTTTGTAACTTTCCTCTGGTTAATGGCTCCTCATCTCCAGTAAGGCTGACAACAGCTTGATATCTCCAGTAGCAAAGTAATTCAAAATGGATTTATTCCTTACCTTTGAATATGCCAATGAAGGTACGGCTGTCTTGCATGGTCACCTTCATCCTGTAGCCAATGTGGCTCAGCATCTTGTTGTTCTTTGAGAAAGTCTGAAAATATGGTGAAAATGAGTTACTTCTTGACATACTGTAAATACCGTAAATAATATCAGCAGGGTAAGGTACAATCTGAAACGGAGAAAATTATCTTTGTACATAATTTCGTTTTTGTTTCGATTAGTTTTTGAAAGCCCCGACATACTTGAATGTGTAGATTTTGGTCACCTAATGGCTGCTCTCCATGCTGCTTGATCTCTGGCAGCTTCCCTATTCAGCCCCTTATCCCTGAGGCCATACTCAATGATCTCGTCCCAGGTCTTTTTCAGTCAACCTCTCACAACCCTACCCCCTAACATTAACACTTCTCACTTTCTGCACCCAATTACCATCCCCCATCCTCTCCATGTGCCCAAAAAATCTCAATCTACCTCTCCTCATCACAAAAGCAACACACTTCAGTCCCATCCTACCCCTTAACTCTTCCATCATAAAGCTAGCCCCCCAGGCCTCAAAGTCAGGGACACACCGCACATCCACCTAATCACTGTCATTTCTGTATGTTTGGGCCTGCAAATATACTGTACTGTCCAGGTCTCACTACCTTACAGCATTACACTAACACATGCTGCATACAAAGATCCCTTAGCACTGAGGGAGTGCCATCTCAATTTCAGGAGGCAACAGCTCCCTGAATTTCTTCCATCCACTCCTCACTCTAGCCACAGAGCTAGCTTCAGCCCCACCTCAAGCACAAAACATGTCTCCCAAATAGCAAAACACTTCTACACACTCAAGAGACTCACCAGCAAGTTCAATCCTTTCACATCTGACAATTTCCACCTGCTCTCCCCAACAAACCGCACACATGAAATCAGAATTATCTCACAGTTTACCTCTAATACCACTACATCTCTTATGCACCCACCTATCACAAACACTGCACAAGATGTAATTACTTCCCATGCTATCTATCTACTGCCAGACACCTTAATCCCATAAGGGGTGGCCACAAACAAATCACATCCATGTCGCTCTGTCCCCCGCTATTTCACTGCCCTGCTCCCAGCTCACACCCCCCTCTCTCACATACCGTACCTCTGCAATCCATCCCTCCACCTCATCCTTAGCTTCCCCCTCCCTCTCTCCCCCTCCACCTCACTCGCATACACTCTCCTCGTCAGTCTCTCACTCTCCATCCTCTCTACATGGCCAAACCACCTTAACGTGTTTCTCCTAACGCTTCCTATCACATCCACATCCACACCACAACGCTCCTTCACTTCCTCATTTGTCAGTCTGTCTCTCCATGTGAGTCCACATGCTCTTCTCAAATAACTCATTTCCATTACTCTTACTATTGACTTCTGTCCCTCTAACAAGGTCCAAGTTTCACTTCCATACATTAGAGTTGGTATTATAATACTGTCATGTAGTAGCTTTTTCACTTCCATGCTCACTTCCCTGTTTCTTTTCACTGCTTTCAAGGAATGGCAACTTTTCTTCCCTGCTGCACCCTTTCAAGCACTTCACCCTCTAAACTTCCATCCTTACTCATCACACTACACAAGTACTTAAATGCACTCACATTCTCCATTTCCTCCCCATCCAACCTCACTGTAAATTCATTGACTTCACTTCTCTCGAAGATCATAACTTTACTCTTTCCTACATTCACCTTCAGGTTCCGTTTCTTACACACTCTCCCAAACTCAACCACCAAGGCTTCATCTTCACTTAACAACACAGTATCATCTACAAACAACAGTACAGGGAGTTTCCAAATACTGCCATCTCTCAATAGGGCTGCTCCAACATCCACTGCCCTACCTTGTATCTATTTTATAACCCCATTCACATACAGACTGAACAACCATGAGGACTTTACACATCCCTGTTTCAATCTAACCTTCAAATAGAAAAATTCACTCAGTTCACTATCCACATCGAACTGCAGCCTTAGCACCCTCATACATACTCTTCACGGCCTTCAACAACTTCCCATCTACTCCATATATTCTTAATATTTTCCACAATCCTTGTCTATCCACACTGTCATGTGCTGTCTCCAAATCCATGAAGGCTGCATGCAACTTCTTTCCCTTCTCTAGAAACTTTTCCAATAGAGAACTAAGAATGAATATCCGATCTACGCAACCTCTTCCCTTCCTAAACCTCCCTGTTCTTCTCCAACTAATTCCTGTTATTTCCCTACCTCTGTCACTAAGTACCCGTATCCTACCATATACTTTTCCTATTACTCTAAGAAGGCAAATACCCCTATGATTACTACGCACTTCTTTTTCCCCTTTTCCTTTGTACAGTGGAAAAATTATACCTGACTTCCAATCCTCCAGGACTCCACCTTCCTCCCAGGCCAATCTGCACATCTTCCACATCCATTCTACAGTAGAAGTCCTATTTTTTGGCATCTATGGGACCAGGCTAGTGCCGAAAAATCAAAATTGCCGAATTATCAAAAACCCTACCCACTCAATACCTTATATGTTTCGGTGAACACTATCATCACCACTCATATCATTACAAATGTGCTTGGAGAGAGTACTGTATACTGTTTGATACTGTACAATACTGTAATGAATACAGTACTATACATGAATATGAAAAATAAAGAAATTAGTGAACATACTGTATATAAATGTAATGGTACAGTAGGCCCACAAGTTCACATGCACTTACCTAAACTTATACTAGGTTCCTTAATTACGTATGTACAATAGAAGGGGTTGATTGGACTCTGCTACTGCTGGAAGAAGTCCCCAGCAATAGAGGGTCCTCACGGAGAATTTCAAGACTGACGAAAAAAATCGGAAAATCTGACGAACGATCAGAGATTTTCGTAAATGAGACTATTTCTCAAAACTGCCGAAATGTCAGATTTGCCGGGGAATTGGATGCCGAAGAATTGGACTTTTACTGTACTACTAGCTCTCCCCCATGCTTCAGCATTTCACCACACACTCCATCAATTCCTGGGGTTTTCTCCATTTTAACTTTCTTCATTGTTTCCACAACTTCCATCCTACTGATTTCTTCCTCTCTTCTCACATCCCTCCTCCTCCCAGCCATTCCCTTGCCCCATATACTTCCACTACTTTCATTTTCTATGTTCAACAATCATTAAAGTGTTCTCTTCATCTGCTCACTTTTTCTCCCTTCTCCATTAGTAATCTACTATTTTTATCTTTCATTCCCCAACTAACTAATTTGGCACCCTGTCTAACTCTACCTCTTTCCAGAACATTTTCTTACATTCCCTCCACTTTACACTCAAACTCCTTCCAAATTCCTCACCCACTCTCTTCTTACTTCCCACGCCCTTGTGGCAAATTGCACATAGCCATTCTCCCTCTTCTTTGACAGTACTGCCACCAGTCCTAGATAACATCACTTTGGCTTTACCTGCATTTACTCTTAAGCTATTGTGCCCCATACCATCTGTCCACTTTCTAAATCTTTCCTCTACCTCCCTTTCATTCTGTGCAATCAACACCAAATCATCGACATACAACATCTCTCACTGGGGTCCACTTCTAGTCATGTGAGAGGGCTTCATGTACCATGATAAACAACAAGAGACTCAAAACTGGCCCCTGGTGCATACCAACATTCACGGAAAACTCATCACTCAAATCTCCATTCACCCTTACCTGCACATAAAAAGTCTCAAGAGGGCAGCTATGGTAAAATCTACCAGTGAAATACAGATACAGTACTGTATACCCAAGTAATGTACAGTAGAGTGAAATTCATAAGTTCGTCATTTAGGTTAAGCAATAATATTTTAATAAATTTTTCATCTAAGTACACCTGCTGCAAATGCGCTTTTTAGTGGTTAGTAGATAAGGAGTGGGAGTTGAGGGTTGTTCAGCTCTTAGCTTCGTCAGTTATCAAATCTATGTTCAGGCTAGATTAATTAGGTTAGGTTAGGTTTAAGTTAGATGCAATGAAAGATTGAGATAAGAGCTGGGGACTTGACCCCCCATCTTATTTGTACAGGATGAAATCATCTGTGATGTCTGTACAAAAGAAAATGCTTAAAATTGCTTAAATTCAGTAAAGAGCATATTAATTTCAGTATTCATTAATTGGGTGTACTGTATTTCCGGAAATTTACCAAAATTGATCTGGTAAGGTGCTTCTGCTACTTAAAATAAAGCGTATGTTTAAGGTACCTGGTTAGTATTTGATGGTCTGACTAGATTCTAAACTAACTTAACCTAACCTCAAACTGACCAATAATGCATCTACGAATTACCCTACATTAAAGGCATCAAAAGATGCAATGTCTGAAATTAGTTTAGCCTAACTGGGGCACATATACAGAAAAGAAGGTTGTTTAATACAGAATGTGCCAGAGTGGATTGCTAGAGGAAGAAGAGGTAGAGGTAGGCCGAGGGAAACCTGGTTGAGGACAATGAAAAAAGAAGCAGGAGAGGAGTGTTGGTGGGACCTGAAGGAGATGGCAAGAGACAAATATTGGTGGAGAGAGTTCATTGAGGCCCTATGCATCCCGTGGGGTGCCACAGGAAATTGATTGATTGATTGATTGAACTTCTATACCAGATAACATCTAGGCATATCACAACTTTCCAACAAATTACCGGTGCATATTCCATAAAACATTCTACCTTACCATGTGCAAATCTCAGTACATGAGGCATAATGAAACCGAGAGCTCGAAGTGTGTGTCAAGGAAAAAAATCAGGCCTACCCGGTAAGATTAGTACCAGCATAAAAACACTACAAATACTTTGTTTGACAACTAACTTTCCATGACGCCTATTTCACATAGGGAACATAACTTCAATGGCCACTGTGAACATAACCTTGTCTGTTATTTATCGAAAGAAGAAGCATGAAAAGCAAACTGGGATAGATTTGAAAACACCGGCAATTATATATGCTGGTAATATGTTATAACAACAATAACACTTTAAAAATAACAAATCCGAGTTTCTTTAACGATAGACATATCTACTGGCAACCAGACTTACCATGATTGGTGGGAAACCGCTAACGATTAACCCGATATAAAAAGTACACCGCCAACAACGGCCACAGCCTGATGGCTAAAACGTTTGTTTACAACGACGCCGCTTTCTCGTCGAGCATTTGCTAATCGATGGTGATTTTTAAGGTTCAATATGCCTTAGTATTGAATTATAATATTAAATAAATAATGAATATCATATTCTATAACAAAGTCTTACATAAAACAATATCAACGAATTGATATTTTTAAGTATTTAGCAGATGCTAGCCAAGCGCCAAACGGTCCAAACCCTGGAGCTAAGTCTGCAATCTCCGCCGCGAGCGTGTGATTTTGGCCGCTATATTGAAACACCAGCACTCAAATTCAAGCTTCATTTCCACTAAGCAGTGGTAATTAATAAAGGTACACTCGTCGCTTATAATATAAAAACATATATGGATTATGATTTTTTTTTTTCTGCCTAGTTCAACGTATTATATCAAGTACATTTAGCCAATGAGTATAAAACAACGCCATAGGTTGCTGCAGTGCAGAACTTACGCTTTATGGCACTAAGGCAGAGAAAGGTAATGGCAGAAAGGGAAAAGATGGTGTGGTATGAACGCTGAAATGATAGCCTGGTGATGTTGAAGCTGTTTTTCGTCGAAGTAATGTTATTGAAATGGTGTGAGAAGTCCTTAGACTATCCATGTCATGAAACCCAAAGTCCAAAATGATAAAGGCCGGATGAAACATGGAAGTATATACAAGAAAGTGTGAACAGAAGAGAAGACATGGAGAGAAGGACTGGAGATAAATGGGCCTCTTTTAGTGGCCTCATTCATTCAGGGATACTGAGGAAGAATCTTCCCGCCCCACCCCAGGGGGCAGTTGAACTTGTGAATGTAACGCCATCTCTCTTCGATGAATTTCTGTGCCCATTTTTGCATCCGTAAGCTGCAAAGTGGACCATGGCACTATGTTCTCCGGAATCATCAGCTGCTTTCAAAAGCTCACAGAGCAGCTCAGTACAAAAATGCGGACATCAGGCTACACCAGCGCCGCGGCCACATAAATTACGCGGTGTACACGTAAGAAAGCCTCTTCATACTACAGAGCTCAGTGGTAGCGGCCAAGGTAGAGTTTTGCAATAGAATCACATTATCAACCATTTTCTTCAAAGAGAATATCAATGACAGAAAATGGAAGTTTAAAAGGCAATCTAGAGCATTTTCAGTCAGCTTTCTAAATACTCATTTTTACACAGTATTTGTGGTTTATATTGAAATATGTAACAATGGGAACCTTTCGCATTCATTCTTTACGAAACGGGTGCAGCCTTTCCATATTCACTTTTGAATTTAGTCTTTCACAGTTCATCATCATCATCATCGTCTGGACGTCCTTTCCCACCCTTGGGCAGGGTGAGGAGCAGTGTCGGGTACTGAGTACAAAAAGTGGTATGGCGAACACTGGACACTCTCCAGTCACACTCGTTGTCCTGCTAACAGCCACCCGGGACCCTGGAAAAGAAATCATAAGTGGAGGTTTGAGTTTCATAAAATCCTACCTTAGGCGATACCGAGCCATTATTACCGCTTCTCCCGCAGGGTTAACACATTGGTTTTTATACAACTAAGTGAATTACTTCTTTGTCTGTACAACTTAGGCGACAGACCTACAGAATCTTTAGTACCACAACCCGAGCACAGTTAACACCTAGGTAAGTTCTCTTGATTGATATTTCTTTGTTAGCATAGCTTGCCATAGGCGATACCGAGTCATTAGTATCGCAACTCCCGTAGGGTTGACACATTGGTCTCCTGTGTGCCTGAAAGGATTGGTATTTCTTTCTAAATATCACTTAGTAACAATTTACGACTTGGTTGTTTTCTTATATTCGGTGTTCTTCCCTTGAGTTTGTTTAAGTTGGCGACGATTTCTTATACATATCACAAAAAAAGACGACTTTTGATATACCCTTACAAATGAAACACTGGAGACGGGGTTCCCCCTAGATTTACTTAACAGTAGATGTGAAGTTGGATGGGATACCAGTTCTCTTTATAATCGACACAGGTGCTCCAAACAACTTTGTCAGTGGTAAATTTTTAGAGGAATATGGTTTACTTGATGTTCTACGCCCCAAGCTTCGTCCAGCTAAAAAGAAATATGGGGGTGATAGTCTTTATAAAAATGTAAATATGACATTTCAGTCGGTAAGCGGTCCTGTTAGTCTTGTTACGGACTTAAAAGTGTCTTGGAAAGTAGATATGCCCCTAGCCCTTACAGGTATGAGTTTTTTAAGAGCGTGTAGATGTATACTTAATACATCTGAGGCACACCCAATGTTGACTGTCAGAGTCCCACAGAAAAAAAACAAAATTAGGTCTGACATATTACACACCAATGGTTAAAACTGACGGTAAATATGTTCCCAATGTAATCGTAGATACTGGTGCAGATGGCAGTAAAATGTGCATAAATATTGCCAGAAAATCGGGCCTACAACTGGAACCAATTCCTACCAAAAAATTTGTGTTGCCTTGCCGGTTCGAGAGATTAGTATGTAAGCATCGTGCCAAAAATGTACTTGTTTCAATTGATGACAAGTTCTTTAATATAGACTTTGATGTTATGAGCCACAATTACATTCTTATAGGATTATGTGATATAATGAATCAGAGCTTTAGTTTTAAGCCAGAAAAAACAGGCATTAGACGGTTTTGGTGTGATTTTAAGTCTACAGTATATTTTGTGGCTTTTGCTCTAGGCCATCATCGAAACCAGTGTCTGCCTGAGACAGCCTCGCCTCACTGCACGACTAGAACCATTCACAATATGGATAGTACAGCTTGTAATCTCTTCACTTTAACTCGTCGTAAAATTGTCATCATGGTAATTCTTTACCAAATGGGATCAGCGATGGAAGGTGACGAAAGTGGGGTGGTAGCGCTCTTTATATTTCTGACGAATCTCAAGTCTTTCTCAAACAAATCCTACGATGAACATTACTAAAGTTCTTATAAGTGACTAGTGAACATAAAAGTCAAAGTGATAGTAAATAACTTGGCGAATTTTTTGGAAATCCTGAGATATAATTGAACATCGACAACATAACTCATCACGTGGTAAACAAACAGTACCGGAGCCTTGGCTAACACCACCACATGCACAGCCACTGAGTCCATTCCTACAAAAATAGAGGGAGATACCTACCCCTGTAGGGTTTGCCAGGTCCATTGTGATACTGGCATAAAGTGTAATGAATGTCAAATGTGGATTCATTGTTACTGTGCAGAAATGCCTATATATCTCCTGATTATGTTCACCACAAACAGGTGATACACATGCCAAACATGCACTAAGAACAACCATGAAAACTACGAGGAGCTCTACACAGAAACTGAAAACTATAGTTGAAGAACAAAAAAAAAAAAAAAAAAACTAGGCCTAGGACCGCACCAGAAGAGCAGAGCAAAGAATATCCTAGAGAAACCACTAACCACACCAGTCACCCCACGTGAACCTAGACCTAATGTATCCCAGGAATCTATGAGGCCTACCAGTACAGTGGACCTGGGGAGCACACCAGAGAACCTCAGCCTACTGTATCTGCTTTAGTACCATCACTTCAGGAAGTTGAACCAGGTCAGTCCATGCAAAACCAAACATCAGCCGAAGGCAGCACCCAGTCTGGGAAACCCAAGGCCTGCCCAAACAACCTTTCTACAGCCCAACTCACGACGAGGACTGAAGTATGCAGGGGTAAATCTTCTGTCAAGAAACGGGAATGCTTTGCAAACATAAAAGGAACCAAAAGAATTCAGATTAATCAAACAAACACCACGTCTGTAGCTGCAGCTGCCCCTAAGGCTGAACATTCTGATAAGAATCACCAGCCACTGTCTGCCAACTCTGCCCCAGCTTTTGTAGCGTTGATGACAAAGATGATAACAATATTAGCTACCCTCACAAAAGCCATGGAAGCCCAGTCCGCCATAATGACCAACTACATGACAGCAAATCGGCCAACTCATATCCAAAAATCAACCTCAGTCCTGTCTACCCCAGACTCCCCAGATCCAGATGTTTCCCTGGCTAAGCACTGTCAAAGCCTACTAGAAAGTACCCCGTTAGGCAATATTCGCGCTTGTACCCAAAGTCTAACCAAAACAAGGTACATTCCTCTCAGAACTATCCAGAGAGGAAAACTAGGCCTTTATTGCTTTAACAGTCATACCTCAATAAAGAAATATATGATGCTGAAATACAATTAGAAAATTACACCTCATTCAGAACTGAGATGACTGGGCGAAGTCATGGAGGTGTCATAACCTACCGGGTATGTAAGAAATTATTTGGCCATAACTTGATACTTTGCTCTCATTCTTGAACGGCAAGTTGAAGTAAATATTGTTCATATCAGAGGAACAGCCTTAGTTTTGGTCAGTATATATCGTCCTCCAAACTGCACCAAGGTAAAACCTCCAAACTGCAACAGGAGCAATAGAAATGGCATGTAATTCCGTTTTGGCACCAATGCCAGACATAAGTATAACAGAAGACTTAAATTTCTCCATAATACAATGACCATCAAGAAAAATAAGAGGAGGCACACATAATGACCAGCAATAAGCTGCAAAAGGACTAAAATATGGGCTAAGTCAGAGTAAAAAAAAGGGGGGGAGGGGTACATGCATATTCTTGGTATTTTATGTTTCAGAGTGAAAGTGTCTTCCTCTCTCTGTCTTTCCTTCTGCCTATGACCTCCAGCCTTTCAAATGCAGTGTGTCCAGGCATCTCAAAATGAACGGATGTTGAATTTGGCTCTGTTTTCTTGCTTTTCTTTTTTCATGGAGGGAACACCCTTGTAGACTTCTGGCCTTCTGTTCCTTCTTCTTTTCAGGAAAAAAAAAAAAGTACAGTTGTTTCATAAATGGGTATGTAATTGGCCGGTTTAATGTGTTGCAGGTGTTAGAAAAACAATATTTAATAAAAATGTCGGATGATCGCCTAATCTAACAACCTAACTTCAGTTAAATTATTCTTTTCAGCCGCAGTTAGTTTTGATTACAAATTAAGGTTGTTTCACCTGGGATTTGGTGTGTTTTTGTTATTGCAGTTTTTTATGTGTTTCCATAACCATTTGCTGCCTGGTTGCTCCGTGTTGGTTAAAATAGGTTGTTGGGTTATATTAGGTTAGGCTAGTAGGATCGACTGGGAATTGACCTGCGACTGGATACGCTCGCTGGTGTCTGCCAAAATCTCCCGCTTAGGAATCTTAGCCAGCAGGGGAAAGAGACAGAAAGGGAGAAATACTGAATGAATTTTTGACCCCAATTTTGCATCAAGATATGCAGGAGGTAGTGGTGTACATTGGCATCACATTGAACATATATGTTTATTATAATCTGACTAACACTTCTATCTGTCTGTTTATCAATAACCAGATGCCTTAATTCCATATGGGGTGGCCACAAACAAATTGCCTCCATGTCACTCTGTCCTCAACAGTTTAGCTGCTCTCCCTCCAACTTGCACCTCCCATTTTCATATATATCTGCACTCCATCTCATGTTTGCTTTGAGAAAATCAGTAAAAATAACCAGTCCTCACCACCTTTTTTGGATTGTATATGTAAAATGAGGTATAGAGAAGCCTTCATAGCTTGGTAAGCAATTAGAATATTCTTTTTGGCTTGGTAGTTGTGGCCATTATTCATCATATTGGATGAGGAAGCTCCAAAACACCTTTTCCTAAGTGATTTAATTTGCTTATTACACCATACTGTCCTTTTCTGTGCTACATAAATCCTTCCAGTATCGCCACACTGCATAAATAATGTACAAGACAATACTAACCAGCCATATTCAACAATAAATTGCTAAGGAATAGGTGCTAGGGAGCTTCCTTAACCAATAAAAATACTAACCTATGTCTTGGACCTGAGATCAGTTTCTCTCTGACAATACTGTACTGTAATTATCTTGTTTAATTATGTTAGCGTTATTATAGTTAACCAGCCCCAGACCAGACCAGTTGAGCCTTAAGAAACCACAGCATTTCCCTCAGCATTTATTCAGTACTTTTCAAAAATATCTGGCTACCTTTTGGATCTGAATCAATGTGTTTATTTATTCAGTTATTATTTATTTGCTTCTTATTTATGTATCTATTTTTGCATCTGCCCTTACACCAAAATACATATAGAAAGGATATTCAGTCAGCACCCAACCCAGTGTCTTCTTAATTCCCAATAATATGCCCATCATAACCACACCAATGCTGAGAATTGTGTGCCAAGGAGTCAAGTGGCCTAGTGTGTGTGTGTTCATTTCCAATACTGTGACTGTATGAGTGTGTTTGGATGTGTGTATTGAGCAGCACACACACAACACCACAGTGGCAGAGGTAGAGACAACCATGACAGCACGTAATGACACCACACCTTCACCTCACTGTGGTTGGGGTTTGAGTGTGTTTGGATGTGGGTAATAGATAGCACACATGGCATCGCTGTGGGGGCGGCCCAAGATAGCCATAACAACACACACTGACACACTTCTGGCCACCCAAATCTTCAGCTCACCTCCACCCACACCCAAAAGCTAGTTTATGCTCGAATGACAGATACAGAAGACGGACAGTACAAACAGCATCATTTTGAGTGGCACATGTCAGCCACTATAGTATAGTTCTGGCCACTCAAACCTTAGCTGCAGCTCGATTTGATTGTTGTGCAAGTGTGTTTGGGTGTGCAATACAAGCAGCGCAGGTGGCATCACTTAGACCAACACGAGACAATAAAAATAAACAATGGCACACCTATGGCCACTCAAACCATCCCCTTATCTCACTGTGGTTGTTGTATGAGTATGTTTGGATGTGGAAGGTGGGCATCATACATGGCAGTTACTGTGGGGGCAGCACAAGACTCCCAGGGCAGCACATGCTCTGCTCCTCAACCAAATCGGCATCTCATTTAACCTTTTACTCCAGAGCTGATTTTCACCGGACGTGGAGTATGGGCAGCATATCTGACTTCACTGTGGGGACAGCACGAGACTCACAGCAGCACACAACGACACACATCCAGCCACCCGAGCCGTCACCTCGTCTCAGCCTGAACACTGGCTGGCTCACAGAAAGGCTGACAACCAAGTAAGTTTACTATAGTGTATTTAACCAGCAAAGATCCTTAATCCCTTTCAGCCTATTTGATGGGCACGTGTAATGAAGCTGGAGGGTTGGATTTGACAGGTAAAGAGATTTATTCTTACTTGATAGTTAAGGCTCAGAATTTCCTAGTCATGAGTCTGTATTTCCGTAGCAAGAGTGATATAGTTTTGTCAGATGAAAATAAATATGCTGTAGTTGCTGCACAGGAAGGCCAACACCAGGAAAATTTACTGTAGTGTTATTATTAACCTGGCAGAGATCTCTAACTCCCTTCTCAGCTTCTTCAGTGGCCAGGTGTGGTCATATGGGAGGGTTGGTTTGATTAGGAAGCACGGAGAGTCATTCTTGCCCCATACCCAAGGCTAATTTAATCTCACACAACCATAGGTTAGGATTCAAGTTGTTAGGGTGGTCCAGTTCTGTGAGGTAAAAACAAACCATCTATGCAGGCATCTTTCATTGACTCGTATTTTTGTTGGTTAAGGAAGCTCCCTAACATCTCTTCTTTGGTGATTTTATTTTTGGATATTGGTGGTTAATATCCTTTTGTATGTTATTTATGCAGAGTAAGGTAATGTTGGAAGCATTTATGTAACACAGAAGAGGACAGTAAGGTGTAATAAACAAAATAAATCGATTAGAAAAAGGTATTAGGGAGCTCCCTTAACTAACAGGAATATAGGTCAGACCTTCTCGTTTCTGATTCCAACGTAGTCCCTCATCCCTCCCCCACCCCCGAAAAAAAAAGTAATACAGTCAGTGCCCACATAATGCGCGATCAGAGTGCACGAACCCCTTATAACACGATAGGTGCTATTTTGTGTCCCAAAAATGTCAATGCGGCAAAAATTAATATAACGCGGTGGGAGGAAGCTGATCATTTTTTTCAGGACCAGATTACACAGTGACGATGGACATAATGCTGTGGGAGGCCTCAATTTATGTTTCAAAGTTATACTACGCGGCCAATGATAGACAGAACGCGGCTCGAGGCATAAAATTATGGCTGGAAAATTCAAAGAATGCGCCAAGCGATAGACAGAGCGCGGATTGCATCTGCCCATGATGTTGCAGTCACATGTCTGTACGGGGTGTCCTCACAGTCCACTGAGCATTCCTGCCCCAGTTGAGCCTACCCTCTCCCCGTCTGTGGCCTGCACACATATAGTGTGTGAACTTTGCTCTTTTTTGAGAAGCCACCTAACCCAGCCCGAGCATGCCGCCGCACCGTGACCCTGCCAAACGTATGAGGTATCTGACTCAGGAACAGAAGGTGGATGTCATCAAAAGGAAGGAGAGAGGACAGTGCAACTGTGTCATTGCAAAGTTTTACCTAGTTAACAAGTTCACAATTCTTACGATTCTCAGCAAGAAGGAAACTACTGTATTCTGAAGACAGCTCGGACATATGGAGCCTCACCGATGGACAGGAGGATATGAGTGTCTGACCCTGCTCTCATAATGATGGAGATGGTAATTTTGCTGATGCACTGCAACAGGAAGGAGAGGAAGGAGTGCCAGTTGACTCATTAAATATTAGGAGAACGGCCCGCCGTCCTTATGCTCTTGCCTGCTGCAAGCTCTCAAGACCTGAAGGAAGATTTAAATCGTCGAGGGGCTGGTTTGCCAAATTGAAGAAAAGGAAGGCACTTAGGAAGGTGCAAGTTACTGCAGAACGAGCTTCAGCCGACACCGGAGCAGCAGATGCGTTCATGTCTGTCCTGAGGGGCATCATCAGTGATGGGGGCTATACCAAGGAACAGATTTATAACATACGCGAAGCATGGCAAGGGGACCGTGCTGGGGACCAGTAGGAGTCCTGCCCTGCCTTGGAACCCCACTCCACCTCCCCCCAGCAAGCCCACAACCTCTTTCATTGAAGGTGAGGAATCCTCGAGTGTTTATATGTAATGACATCTTGATTAGGTAGGTAAATGTTTTGTAAAAACTCCCTGAAAATTGCCTGAAAAGGTGAACTTGGGATTGGCTTAGGTTGTCACGGGGTTTTTATAAATATCACGGTGTTTTTAAAATATAAATGCTTAAATATTATTTAAATTGATAATAATATTCAATAATACTGAAGAGCAAGGACAATGATTGTCTTGCTACATCAAGCAACGATTACTTTACGCTGACTTGCTACGATTCTCTAAGAACGAGAATTTATAAACTTTCTCAACAGTACACAGCAGAGACTAATTACTCACAAATGCTGAATTAGTACTGTTAGCCTCTGGAGAAAGTTACTTCACCCCTGACAATAAATAACTAATACAAATAATAATATCAGGTCCTTGCTGATGCATTAACTCCTATCTGGCACAACGGATTTTAAGTTAATACAACAAGACTGGTCTAAGTACCAGTTATGAATAGTAAACGTTTATGCAAGCTAGGAGCTATATGGGAAATAAGCTTAATTTGGAGAAATGAAACAAGATTTTACTTTACATTAAGCTCGAGAAAAAGAACTGTTAAATTTATTGATTACAAAAAAATAAATTTAACGTTACAATTCAAATCAAATTAATGAGACGCACTCACTCACTCACACAGAAGCTAAATACTTACGCCTAGGAAAAAACACCTTAACTAAACTCTTAAAACTAGGATTATACAAAAAGGAAATACCAGTCGATGAATGCTATGTATCACCCGGGGGGTGGGAGGACTGGATTAACTGTCTCAGTGGAGCTTGGGTGCTAGCGACCTCTCACGCTTCTGGAGCACAGGACCTTCCTCCGTCACAACAAACACTAGACTGAATTCAAAATACATTGTATGGGCAGGATGCACAAGCCACCAGAAGAAGGCGTGGCTAACGGTTGAGGCAAAGCAGAGGCGAACAATAAAAAAAACAATAGTATCGCTCAGTAGCGCACTTAGTGACGTGCATTAAATCGGTCACTTTTAAACAGCGATGAATGTTTTGAAAAGTATACTCCGAAATGGAGAGAGAAACGGTTAACTGAGCGATACACAGTGAGTTTTCCACTAATAGTTCGTGGCTTCTCACAAAAGGGAAATGTCGCGAATTGATTCGTGACATTACGCCCCTACAAAATTAAATTTTTTCCTTATGGGAAAAAATTGGTGTATATATATATATATATATATATATATATATATATATGTACACATCCTAAGTCATTCACACAAGATTCACACTGTGGTGTGTGTGCTATCCTGCTACAGGAGAAAGTCGCAGTCGCCAGTGAGCGAAAAAACCTCGTATTTACATTAATAGAAGCAAGCTTGAGGGAAAAACTCCGTGACGACGGTGAAAATCCTGTACTCAGGTCAAACTTTGCGAAAAGTTGCTACATTTACACTGACAACTAATTGTTGTGTAGTGTGATGTATGTAATACACGGTGTAGGTGTGACAGTTGTAGTGTAACTGTACCTACTTGTAAAATGACATAGTAAATAATAACATGGCGATGATGAAGGCAGAGGAGAAGAGGCGGCAGCGTGCGCCAGACGATCAGCTGGTCCGCACAGCAAAACTGCTACACCCATTGCTGAACCTGCAAAACCAATTGAGGTGGAGCATCAAAAGTGTCAATGAGACAAAATTTTATTATGTTACAATTACTCTCTCTGCCTAGCAGTCAGTGCTACAACGTACATTCGAGGTCGCCATTAATTATAGCACACGATTATGGTCGGCAAGTTGAGAATCCCTGTGCAAACTCAGGTCTTCCATAGCCTCCAACCGCACAGGGGTCCTCAACCTGTGCCTTAACCTACAGTTCTTATATTAATATCGGAGAGCTGAGAATCCTTGTGCAAACTTGGGTCTTCCATAGCCTCAAGTCGCCTCTGCAGAGTTCTCTCTCGAACTTCCCCCTTAACCTACAATACTTATATTAGTATCGGGGAGCTGAGAATCCTTGTGCAAACTTGGGTCTTCCATAGCCTCAAGTCGCCTCTGCGGAGTTCTCTCTCGAACTTCCCCCTTAACCTACAGTACTTATATTAGTATCGGGGAGCTGAGGATCCTTGTGCAAACTTGGGTCTTCCATAGCCTCAAGTCGCCTCTCAACTTCCCCCTTAACTTACGGTACATAATATGTATGTACAGGCCCTGGACATAATGTGTCCTGTGGGGCCAATGGGCGAGACGTCATGTCTGCACCCACTTCACCACTACCCTGTCTCTCAACTGTCTCAGAGATTACGGGTGTGGTTACAAATGGCACAGGAAGGGCATGTCCCTGATTAGTGGTGATACTTTGGCACACACTGCAGGAACAGACAAAACTATCTATGTCTCGTCCCATCCCTGGCCAGAAAAAGTCAGCTCGGATACGGCCCTGGGTCTTCCTTTTGCCCATGTGACCTCCTGAGGCTGAACAATGACCCCATTGTAACACTGCTAGGCGGTATTTGGCGGGAACGACAAACTGCAGTCGAACCTCGCCCTCGGGTGTTCGTGACTCATGGTAGAGCCGTCCTTGTTTGCGAAGGAACTTGGCTCGACCTCCCCGTGAATACTTAATCACTCGACCCTTTTGTTTGTTCTGCACGGTAGCAAGTGTCGGGTCAGAATGTTGTTCTTGTACAAGTTGACTACACATCAGATCTTGCAGGGACTCAATGATCACTGGGGTGACACAGTCTGGAGCCTCAGCCATGGCTCGTGTTACCGCAGCAGCCAAAGTCTGAGTAGCGTCATCGGAGCAACTATCCTTGACATCACGAATATTTCCAATGATGAGGTCAAATAAAGGTTCTGGCATGACAACTGCAAGTGTCGTACCAGTATAAAATGGAGATGCCACCTGGATACATGCCTCAGGGAACAATCTCACTGATCCATCAATAAGGCTTGCATGGATCTGTCGACCTGTATACTGCTCAGGCCGAACTAGACTCTGCTTGACAGAGCAACCTGGGGAACCATTGTCTCTCAGGACCTTCACAGGAATGCCTCCCACAAACCCTGGCTGAACAAGGAAGATACTGTCACCTGTGGGAGGGCCTGTGGAGGAAGCAGCTAGCCACTCATGAGGCTGCTGAATTGATGTGGCAAACATTGTGCCTTGAGGAGAAGATGGAACATTGGCCATCTGTGGAGGGGGGTTCACTGTCACTGTGGGACTAGTGAACTGTGGGGAAGTACCCACACTGGTAGGGACGTGACCACCATGCTGCTGCTGAGGAATGAAGGCTGCATTCGCTTCCTGCCTCTTTTGAGCTGGTGGTGAAAAACTTTGTCCCAACGGTCGGTTGCGTGGCTGATACTGCTGCTTGGGGAACTGCTGCTGGTTGGGGTGCTTGTTGTACCGCTTCCAAGCAGGCTGCTGTGTATTTTGCCCCTGGTCCTTCGGTGTTTTTGGACCTTGGCCATTACTCTGAGAACGGCCTTGGTGCTGGGATTCAGTCTGAGACGGCTTCCCAGACTTGGCAGTATCTTTTCTGCTCCAGGTGTTTTGCTTACGAGCTTGATACCCGTATGCAGTAAAGAATGCGTCAGCCTTCTCTGCCATTTGGCTGGCATCTTTCACCTGGCAGATCTTAAGCTGTGCTATGAGCTCAGCAGGCCACGACCTCTCTAGCTGTGTACGCAGCATAAGGTCAATTATCCCCTCACGCGTGGAAGGAGTTTCATCTTTCTCCATCCACTCATTTAAGTAAGCTGTGAGACGATCAAGGAACTGAACAGCTGTCTCCTTGTCTTGGAGACGAGCTCGCATGAACTGAACTTTGGCGTCGTCTACTGTGAGACCATACGCCTTAATGAGTGCAGCTTTCATCATCTCATATGTGAGATTGTCTCCACGAATTCTGTGGAGAATATCGAGGGCAGGGCCCTCAAATAGACTAAGAAACTGAAGCCGCTTAGCTGCCTCATCCAGTTGATATAAGTCTGCCATGTCCTCAAAACGAGCTATGTACAGCTCGATTCGCTCGCTTTCCTTGTATGAAGGAAGCTTGATGCGTGGGGTCGCCAGGACATGTGCAGGGAGAACGCTCGTGGAGCTTGGACCAACTGCACCAGACGTGTCTGAAGCCAAGGAATCTCGCTTGAGCTTCAGCACTTCAAGTTCATGTTCTCGTTCTTTGTCTTGTTGTTCACGCTCGTATTCGCGCTGTTCTCGCTCGTGTTCGCGCTGTTCTCGCTCTTTTTCTAACTCGAGCTCGCGTTGTTTCTGCTCGTGTTCGCGCTGTTTCTCACGCTGCTCTTGTTCATATGCACGCTCTTTTTCACGTTCCTCACGCTGTTCTCGCTCGTATTCGCGCTGAATCCTACGCTCTTCACGAGCATCTTTCTCACGTTCTTGCTCGTAATTGAACCGTGAGAGAACGTAACTCTGTATTTTCTCTAGGTCTGTGAGACCCATATCTTTGGCTTCCTGTACAAATACAGCGGTAGCCATGGCGCTAATTTATTAAGCAACCCGAAATTGAGTACTGACTGCTTAGCGACGAATACTAATAAACACAAGTAAAGAATACAGACACAAGCTAGTGGTGACCAGTCTTATCTAGTTAACTGGCAAAGATTAAAGCAAAAATGCGAACAACTAAGAATTCTCAATAATTAACACAATGGGTACGGCGGCTACCCAGGAGCGAATAAAATCGTCTGGCGTTACCAAGAATAAACTAGAGTTTAGTACTCTATTGATTAATAAAGCAAAAACTCACTTGCTAAATTAACGGTAAACACCAGTAAACTTGTGCCTATAAACTTTAATTATAAATACCTAAATATGAATGAGTGAGCACTATCTCGTGAATAGCTTTAGAGCTAGGAGTTAATATCCTGGAATGAGGTCGCCAATTGTCACGGGGTTTTTATAATATATCACGGTGTTTTTAAAATATAAATGCTTAAATATTATTTAAATTGATAATAATATTCAATAATACTGAAGAGCAAGGACAATGATTGTCTTGCTACATCAAGCAACGATTACTTTACGCTGACTTGCTACGATTCTCTAAGAACGAGAATTTATAAACTTTCTCAACAGTACACAGCAGAGACTAATTACTCACAAATGCTGAATTAGTACTGTTAGCCTCTGGAGAAAGTTACTTCACCCATGACAATAAATAACTAATACTAATAATAATATCAGGTCCTTGCTGATGCATTAACTCCTATCTGGCACAACGGATTTTAAGTTAATACAACAAGACTGGTCTAAGTACCAGTTATGAATAGTAAACGTTTATGCAAGCTAGGAGCTATATGGGAAATAAGCTTAATTTGGAGAAATGAAACAGGATTTTACTTTACATTAAGCTCGAGAAAAAGAAGTTAAATTTATTGATTACAAAAAAATAAATTTAACGTTACAATTCAAATCAAATTAATGAGACGCACTCACTCACTCACACAGAAGCTAAATACTTACGCCTAGGAAAAAACACCTTAACTAAACTCTTAAAACTAGGATTATACAAAAAGGAAATACCAGTCGATGAATGCTATGTATCACCCGGGGGGTGGGAGGACTGGATTAACTGTCTCAGTGGAACTTGGGTGCTAGCGACCTCTCACGCTTCTGGAGCACAGGACCTTCCTCCGTCACAACAAACACTAGACTGAATTCAAAATACATTGTATGGGCAGGACGCACAAGCCACCGGAAGAAGGCGTGGCTAACGGTTGAGGCAAAGCAGAGGCGAACAATAAAAAAACAATAGTATCGCTCAGTAGCGCACTTAGTGACGTGCATTAAATCGGTCACTTTTAAACAGCGACGAATGTTTTGAAAAGTATACTCCGAAATGGAGAGAGAAACTGTTAACTGAGCGATACACAGTGAGTTTTCCACTAATAGTTCGTGGCTTCTCACAAAAGGGAAATGTCGCGAATTGATTCGTGACATAGGTGCCATGAAACCCTTTAACACATAAACGTATGCTCCTATAAAGCATAATTCTCATGAAACGGGACCTTCTTGGGACAATATTCTCGCGTCATGAGAGCTCTGACTTAATTATGATTTTAATTGTTGTCTTATTCAGCCATTAAGCTGCAGGAAATACAGAAGGATGGAAATATACACCTCATTAAGATAAAGAAACTGTAATTAGGAAAAAAAAAATGGCAGCTTGTAATGATGTGGATGCGGCAAAAGCAGAGTCATAGATGTGAAAAAACTGCACTATTTCGCCATGGATGCATCAAAATGGCCGTCTCATCCAACACCAGATATATTGTAATGGCTCAAACCTAAATATATGGTATACTGTACTCTGTCCGTTTTAACTTGAACTGGAACCGTCATTTCTTCGTCCTGAATGCTGAACTGGAACAAGCGATTAATACGAGAATACGGTGCTGGTTATAAAGTGCCGTGGAAATGATGTAGAGCCGTTAAATGGTGCTATAATTCTGCCATTTTACTACGGACAGTCTGCGTCACTAAGGACGAAAATCTCTGCCAAGTTAAGATGGATGAGGTAGAAGCGTTAATCTTGCAGGGGAAAAGATCACAATTTTATCTCACCTCGACTGGACTAATTAGGGTGTCAGGTTGCTGGTGTATTTCGAAGCTACATCCATTGGCCAGCTTCCCAAAGTACGGCCTCTGTTCCTTAGTAAGTTTTCCTTCGTCATTACACTCTTGCTTAGTTAAAAAGGACAAAATTTTGCTTAGGAATGGCTTTGTTAGAATCGGTTAGACCCACTAAGGCTTGGCCAAGCTAGGGCAAGCTAAGCTGAAATATGAGAGGTTAGGTGAACATAACCGGCCTCCCTCCTCCCAACCTAAGCCGCTGCTACGCCATTATTTTGGTGTTTAATTAGGAGAGGCAGCCAGTAGCCGAGATAAGAGCTAATTAAAGGCCCTCTCACATGCCCTCTAAATAAGGCGGAGGATGGGGGAGGGAGGAAGAAGGAGAAGGAGGATTTTGAGGGGATGGTGATGATGATGATGATGATATTGTTGTTTGAGGTGGTGGGATAATAAAACAGAATAATAAGAGCAGGAGCGGGGAGGAAAAGGAGGACAAGAAAAGTATGAGGAAAAGGAAACATAGGAAAAGAATGAGCAGGAAGATGACTGGAATAGATGGAAGAGGATATGAGAAAGCTGAAATATCGAGTGAGTATTATGATGACGACGAGGAGATGTGAGAATAGCCCAGGAGGAGGAGGAGGAGGAGGAGGGAGGAGGAGATTTGACAATACAGAAACCCTGGAGGAGGAGGAGATGTGAGAATATAGCATTCCGGGAGGAGGACGAAAGCAAAATAAGAAAAAAAAAAAGAGGATGAGGGTGACGACAAGGAATAAGAGAAGGATGAAGGAGAAAAGCAAGAAAATAAAGGAGGAGGATAGGAAGTGTAAGGAAAAAAAAACACCAAATCGTTCAGTAGGAGACATCATGGAATCTAGGGACTCAGGCAAATGCAAACAATACTTGTACCATAGTTAGCTCCAAAAAAGAACAGAGAATCATTGCTATAGGAAGCCTGAATATATTTTGATGTAATCGGTTCTCAGGCAGTGTTTTTTATTCGAACCTTCTCCTCCTTATCATCATCATCTGCTTGGAAAAAAGATCGTGCCTCACCCACTCCTCTTGCACACTGTGGACTGTGAAAAGTGTGAAAAAAAAAAGGAAAGAAAGGCAAGGACAGATGGGAGAGGATGAGAAAGAGAAAGAGTACGGAGAATATAGGAAACTAAAGGAAGAGTGTGGGAAATGAAATGTGGGACAGGGAGAAAAGGATGAAAGATTGGAGTAAGTGATTGACGGAAAATGTAAAAGAATGAAACATGGATTAAAGAGGAGAGAGAAAGCTGAAGCTTAAGAAGGAGGAACAGATGAACACGAAAGAGGAAGAAGCAAAGCAAAGGAGGCAATAGAAAAAAAAGTGAACGAGAAGAATGAAGAAGAACCAAGAGGAGAAAGAAGGAAAGGTGAGAGAGAGAGAGAGAGAGAGAGAGAGAGAGAGAGAGAGAGAGAATATGCGAATGGAAGGACAAACTTAAGAAAAGTGTCTGCTTTTCTGTTTTTTAAATCTGCTCCCTACAAGGATGAAATATATTTATTTTATACCACCAACCAATTTTACTCAATTTGGGAGAGAATTTTCGTGCCTTCATTGGCATCTTTAGACCAGGAGGTCATCACTTATTTGAATTAAATAATCTGGAATAAATTAAAGAAAATAGTTCTTTGACGTTATTGTAGTGAAAAGGCTTAATATCCATCGATAATCTCCTCTCTCTCTCTCTCTCTCTCTCTCTCTCTCTCTCTCTCTCTCTCTCTCTCTCTCTCTCTCTCACACACACACACACACACACACATAATAGGTAGCCTCATTTTCTCTCTTTGCCTTCTTTCACGTACACCTCTTTCCTTCCTTCCCCCCCCCCTCACTTAATACGTATCTCTCCTCTCCCCTCTGTCCTCCCACACACACCTTTCTCCTCTCACGTTACCCACCTTCTCTCCTCCTCCCTTCTCTTCATCCCTCCCTTCAAATCGTGCTCCGCAATTCTCTCCTCCACTCTTCCTAAACATGGCTTCCTTCATTTCCTTTACACGTATCTTCCCTCTCCTCACATTCCCTAATACAAACTTCTCTCTCTTTCTCTCCCCTTACACGCATCAGTACTTTCTCTTCCCTCTCCCCATTTACACATCTTCCATTGTCTTCTCCCCCATCCCTCCCCTCCTCTCACAAACCCATCACTTTCTTTCCACGTTCTTCCTTTCCTTCCCTGCACATCGCTTCTCCTGTCCTCACGCTGTCACGCTTGCCCTTTTCCTCCATCATATCTCCAATGTGTTCCGCACTTCACCTTCCTCTGCCATCCCATCCCTATCCCGTCACCTGCTATTCCTTTCTCATGCCTCACAATATACTTCTTTCCCTATAATTTTTATTCTTCTCCCCGCACTTTGCACACTACACCTATTTCCCTTGTCATTCATTCCTCTGTCTCCCCTTACGCTCTGCTTGCTACACTTCTTCCCATTGCCATTCTTAACATTTCATCTCTCTCCTGTCGTCCTCTAAGCCCTCTATAACTTTTTATGTTCCACTCTTTCCTTTGTCACCCACTTTCCTGCACACACACTCTGTATACTTACCTTTTTTAACTTTTAACTCCCCCTCCCCTTCCCCCCGCAATTTTTCACATCTCCTCACTCCCTTTCATCCTCACCCTGAACATATCACATGCCCTCAAGGCTCCATATTTTCATCTTCTCACCCTTTCCCGAACCCTCATTACCGTACTCCTTCTCTTCACCATCCCTTCTCTCCCCTTCTTCTCTTGCTCTTAGGGTCCCACTTTTTCTCCCTCCCCTTTCTCCCCTCTTCCTTTGCTCCCTTGTCTACCTCAAAAGTCCCCGCTTTCATTTCCTCTCAAGTCCTAACTCTCTTTCCTCTCCTTTCCTTCCACTTCAGTTTTCCCTCCCTCACCTCACCTGCGGCCCACCTGTCACCCTTTCACGCCTTTCCCATATTTTCTCTCATATTTTCCCTTCCTTATTTTTACCCGTTTCGCTTCCCTCACCAGACTGCTCCCTATTTCTCTCTTGCCCGTTTCCTCAGTCTGTGTGTGTGTCTGTCTGTATATCTATCTGTCTGTCTGTCTGTCTGTCTATCTGTGCCCGTCTAAATATTCAAACCATCTCTCTCTCTCTCTCTCTCTCTCTCTCTCTCTCTCTCTCTCTCTCTCTCAGTATACTCTTGCGTTATTTTATTTGACTCGCTTTTTGCTCTACCCTTTCCCTGCTCACATTCCAACATCTCTTTTAGTCTTCCTTGTTCTTTTCGTTTTCCTCTCCAGTTCTATCCTATCCTGTTAACTCTATTTCCACTTCTGTCACATCTACCCATCATCGTTTCTTCACTTCCTCCAGTTCTTGTCTCGTTCTTTCCTCTTCTATCCACTCTTCCTTATTTTTTCTCTCCTTTGGGATCAGTTCTAATGACTCTTCCCCTCTTCTTCTTTTTCTTCTTCTTTTTAATGGACTGCTATTCTCCAGCTCGTACTTCTCTCTCTCTGTATCTTTAATAGGTTTCTTTCCGTTCTCCTGCAATTAACTCCTATTAGTCCCTTTTTTATTGTTTAACTCAGCTAGACCTTTTTATCCACGGTCTGAACGAAGCCCGAAATCCACACTTCCCTTCTTTTTGATCCCTCCTCCTCCTTACCCTATTTCGCTCTATATTCTCCTCTATCTTGAAATTCCCATTTTCTTTGTTACAGACTTTCTTATTCGATTCTGTTTCCTCCCGTCATTCAGTTTTCCTCTCCCCTTTTCTCTTCTCCTTCGAGCTCTCTCTCCCAACTCCTTCTCTCCGGCCCCACTAACTTTCCCTCACTTCCTCCAGCCTTTCCCCGTTCCCCTCCTCTTTTTTTCTTTTTTTTTTTTTCCATCTCCTTCATGCATTCTATCTTCTCCCTTCCCCTCACCCTCCCAGTTTTTTCTTCCTTCCTTCCACCTCAGTCCTTCTTCATCCTGTCCTTTGAACCTTACCTTCTCTCCTTTCCTCTCTTTCCTCCATCATTTTCTTCTCTTTTTCGAATGTTCTTCTTTTTTCTTTCTCCTTCCTTCCTCCAGCCTTCCCTCCTCTAATTCACCCCTACCCATTTCTCTTTCTCTTTTCACTCCCCTCCATCAGATCCTCGTTCCTCCTCCCCTGGGCTTCCTCCCATCATCTCACCCTTCCTTCCACCCCATCTCACTTCCTACTCATGTCTAAAACTATTTTTTTTCCCATCCAGTTCTTCCTTACGGCCATTCCTCTTTCTCTTATCTACCCTCTCCGTCTTTCCTCTCTTCCTTAAGTCCCATACCTCTTACTTTCCCTTCTTCTTTCCCTCTCCCTTCCTCGTTGGGATCTTCTCCTCATCCTCAAATCCTCTCCCTTTTCTTTCCTTCCCCCTTCTATCCTTCTCTCCTTACACTCCTTGTCTCCACTCCGTCCCTCTCCTCCATCAACTTTTACTCTTCTTTCATTCATTTCTCTCTCTCTCTCTCTCTCTCTCTCTCTCTCTCTCTCTCTCTCTCTCTCTCTCTCTCTCTCTCTCTCTCTCTCTCTCTCTCTCTCTCTCTCTCGAAACCTCTGTCTGTGTCATTCGTCCATCTCCTTCCCCTCTTCCTTGAATTCCATTTCTCTCTCCCTCCCTTTGCTTCTCTTAATCACTTTCTTCTCATATTTTCCTCCCTCATCCTTCCAACCTCGCCCTCCTTCCTCTTCTTCCCTCATCACTCTCCCCTTCTTTTCTTCCTTACTTCCACCCTTGCTCCCTGAATCTAAGCTCAGTTATTTCATTACAAAACTGACTGACTGATCGATCCTTTTCCCTCAACCTGCTTTCCTCTCCTTCCTCTGTCCTTCCAACCCTCCATTCTGTTCTTGCACCCTCACTTCTCTCGTTTCCTCCACTGTCCCCCCCCCCTTTCCCTCAGACTTTCTCTCCATTCCATCCACGTTCATTCCTTTCTCTCCTATTTTCACTCCAGCCTTCTCTTCTTTCATCTACTCTCCTCCCATTCCTTTTCTCTTTTTAACCCCTTCATCATTCCCCGCTTTGCTTTTCTCTCTTTTCAATTATCTGCTTCATTCCTTCCACTTCTGTCCCCATTTCTCACCTCGCCTTCTCTCACCTTTATTCATCTTATTCCATTCTCTTCTCTCTCCATTCCTTTCCATCTTTAACTTCTTTTCTCCCTGCTCTTCTTTCCATCCTTAACTCCCCATTCCCCTCCCAAGTTCTTCTCATTTCATTCTTTACTTCTCTCACCATTCCTTTTCATCTTTAACTTCCTTTCTTCCTTCTTTTCCCTCTCTCCTTTCCTCCCCATTCCCTTCTCTCCTACGGTTCCTCGGTCTAATCCCTCCTCACCGTCCCATTCCCCCTCCTTTAAATATTTTCCCTTTTCCTTCTCTCCATTCCTTCCCTGTTCCTCCTGTCTTCTCTCCACTTCTTCCTCTCATTCCCTTCATCTCTCCCTCCCTCTCTACCAGTCTCCCACCGACCCACCACTCTCAGTTTCCACTACACCCGAAATTTACGACTTTTGGGGGAGGCTAAGGCAGGAGGGGAGTGAGGGGGCCGGTTAACTTTGAGACTCCATTTAAAAACCGATCAAATATCCAATATATCACAGCCACAGCATTTATCTGTAGCCTACTTAACTTTATCATATTCACAGCCACATCTTAATGTGCATATCTGTTTATGACTATATTATTGTATATCAAACTTACAGTAATATTTGTATATTTTTATTTTAACATAATTTATCTACCCATCACATTCACAGCTGTATCTCTATCTGTTTATCTTTCTCCCAAAATTTCACCCTTCTGTCTTTGTACCAGATAATCATGTTGAGTTTATGTCCGCCCTTTTGTCCTTATATCTAAGCATTTCTGCTTTACTCAAGACAATCCCTTCCCCATCCAGCTCCCTTAACGCGCTTCCTGCTTAGTAACAGCCCCTCTCACGTCACACCGTCGTCGCTCATACATTCTCACACTTATTCGTTCATATTGTATTGGCCTGTATTGGCCTACCTTTCATTCTTCTCCTACCCAGCCAACCCTCACGCAACTCATATCCCTACGCCGAAGAAAAGTCATGCAGCAGGTTGATGTAGAAATAGAAAGGCATATTGTTCAACAATGCTTACCAACTATCAGATATTTATCTATCTTATATATATATATATATCGTCATCATTATCCGGATTTCCTTTCCCACCCTAGGGCAGGGTGAGGATTATATATATATATATATATATATATATATATATATATATATATATATATATATATATATATATATATATATATATAGATATATTAAAATAATGCAATTTATATTTAAACTTTCACACGTTTCGCCAGTCTCGCCCACTGACATGAAAAGCTTAAACAGATACTACACTGAGATTTATCTTGCTACTCTTAGACAAATGTTACTGAACTAAGCTGAAATATGGCATATAATGTCAGAGAACTAATGAGAACGAAAGCTTTGCAGTTTGTTAAAGAGTTATGTGTTTACCCATGTTTGTCTGTCCATATGTCTGTCCAAGCGATATCTCCAAAAGCTCTCGATGAATTTCAGTGAAATTTTGTGAAAAGGTGGGCCATCAACCAAGGAAGATGTGATTAAAATTTGGGGCGGATCCGGATCCGGACCCGGAGTATCCCGCGCAATATCTCCAACAGTTCTTAGTGAATTTCAGTGAAATTTTGTGGAAGGGTGGGCCCATAGACCAGGTAAGAATTGATTAAATTTGGGAGCGGATCCGAATCCATATCCTATCTCTACGGATCCTGATCCTGATCCATTTTAATGGCAATGGCATTGGCGGAGGTATGCGCTCTCTGGGTGCTCTCTAATTATCTGAGTTATGATTATTCTGAGCTGCAGTTGAGTAGCATAAAAATTTTCCATGAACGGGCTGGTTAAACCTGAATGCAGTAACAACAGCCAAGTTCCAGATGATAAAGCAGATGGTCCACCACCACATTCTTAATGTACTGAAGTCTTGGTTTACAAGATAACAACACCCTGCTAAACACACACACACACACACACACACACACACACACACACACACACACACACACACAGGGAGAGAGAGAGAGAGAGAGAGAGAGAGAGAGAGAGAGAGAGAGAGAGAGAGAGAGAAGAAAATATCAGAAATCATAATTTGCATGTAATAATCTAACTGCAGTGTCGACCCGGCTGTTAGAGGGCTTGATCGTTAGATTTTGGATTTGACACCTGTGCAAAACTATTAAGAGGGTTGGATCAGAGGATGTAGGGATCAAACCTCGTATTGTTCTGAAAAACCCATGTGGAAGGAAGGCAAGAGGCACGGCATTATGGAATGGCCGACTAAACTCTTACTGGAGTACTGACGAAAGGTGGATCTCGCCATCTTGGGGTGGTAAGGAAATCTTGAGACCTAATCTTGTGCATTTCTGAGGGCTCGTTTACATGATCAGTGTTAGACCGTGTTTTGAGAGCATGGAAACGATGCCGTGCTCGGGCAGTGATAGACGGCATCACAGAACCATTAGCCCCTCCTGGACAGTCATACGTGGGATCCTATTAGCTGCGTGGCCATGTGCACTGATTCCTCCACATCTTACAGACCTGCCACGTATTCAGCCACAGTCATTTTTTTCTTTACTTCCTATCTCAGCGGCCAAAACATGGTACAGTATAGCCGTCTGTTCCCAACTCGCTTGTCCAGGAACTATGAACGTCTTGCCTTGTGATTTACCACACAATGACTGGTAACAGCGTGCCAGTGCGGTAGTTCCGATGTACTGAACAAATCAATACCATACTCTATCCCAGTGCAATGCTACAGATCCGATTTGTGCTCAACAGCCATGCATGGTTACTGTTCGTGTACACAGGCCCATACAGGGGTGGGCCGTGAGGTCTTGAATCGAACCCTACAGTATACTGCATTTCTAAGAAAGGTGGAATAATAGGTCCTGAGTTGGAATCCCTAAGAGTGATTTCATAAACTCGACTGAAGGCGAATCACACTGTATGAAAGAAATATGGGGACACGAAGGAACGATCAGTTAACTGTTTTCAGTGTGGAACTGGTGCATCAAGGGGTCATAAAATCGAACCCAGTACAGCCTAATACATCTGACTCCACAGGAAGGAGGGTGGATCGTATGGTCCAAGGACAGAGCGTTGCAGAGCCCTTATATAAACCCTACTGGAAGTGAGACATATTGCTGTCTATCTATCTACCTATTTACCTATAGCCAGATGCCACAATCCCATAAGGGTATGCCGTTTGTCTCTGAGTCAGTTGTTTTGCGGGGAGGGGCACTAACCCTCCGCCAACGCACTTGCTGACACGTAGGGAACACGTATGGGTTGGTTATACAGTATGGTTACCACCCAACGTTGTAAATGGTTTCCTGGCTTACGGGAAACCATTAGGCTTGTCACTCAATGTGAAGCCACCTGAAATGTAGAGTAATAAAGTGATGGGAGATATGGGAGAAACTGGAAGAGTGGAAACAGACACAGAAAAAGAATGATAAAAGTGAAGGAAGAAGTAGGCAGCACTACATCATGTGAGTGGACGATGGTCGCCACCATCTAGTACCACTAGGGGGGAAAAAAATAAATCACTGCACAGAGGTATTAAAGGGGAAAAAAAAAGTTAAAAAAATGCAATGGTATTTTTTTTGCATCTCTATGTATAGTTTATCAGACTAAAATATTATGGAATAAAATTATTTACAAAAAGTGCCATGCTATTTCTTATATCTACATTTGATAATTCTTCAGACTTAACAAGCTTATTACGACAAAGCAAAATAGTTAACAAAAAGTATTCTGACGTACCGTATGGAAAATGGGTGACTCATGGCATTTTGAAATCATGTATGAACAGTCAAACCAAAAACGTATAAATCTGAAATGTAGAGGAAGCATTGTGATGAACGGAACACACTGTAATTTTGAGTGAAAATAATGTCCTTGGTATTAATTAGGGCTCGAAATAGCATAAAACTTCACATACTGGGTGCTATATCTTTTGAGTCACAGAGTTTATAAATTCATGTATGTCTGCAGAACTAGCTTATTATCACACACATCGAACAATAGGATTTATACTTTTTTGGTTGACAGTTCATTGTTACAACTGACTCCCCTGGAAGAAGGGTGCAACGCATGGCCTTGAAATCTGACCCTGTGCAGCGCCTCCTTAAAATTTGGTGGAGGCGAGGCTTATGAGAGAAATATGACAGCACGACGGAATGGCCGGCTAAACGTTTTCTGGAGTGCGGGAACCGGGGTCTGGCGGCGTTAGGGTAAGAGAGGGTGTTCAGACGAAGGAGTAACGGGGAAATACGCTGACTGTTCGATGAGGCAAGGTTGAAAGTGGGTCGTGGTGGGTGGAAGAGAGGGAGAGATTTTTTTGAGAGGCTGTGGGATGCCATTTCAAGAAAGATGAAGTTGGAAGCTAGAGGAGGCAAGGTTGAGAGTGGTTCGTGTTGGAGGGATGAGGAGCAAGGGGGGGGGGGATTCTTTACGATGGCTGATTTAGGGTGAGGGTAGTTTTGGTGGAAAGGTTGCGAGATGCCATTGTGAAAAAGGGAAGAGGTTAACTGTTGAAGAAGGCAAGGCTGAGAATGACTCATGGTGGTTAGGGGATAAGGGGAAGGGAGTTTCTTAAGGTGGTGGAGCTGGGGATGAGGGTAGTTTTGACAGAGGGGTGGTAGGATGCCATTTATAGAAAAAGGAAGGTCTGTTGGTTGGAAGATTGAGAGGAAAATTTCAGAGGAAGGGGGATCGGTGAATGTGGATGAAGCTGGTTTTGGCTCGGGGATGAGACGGGATCCCCACAAGAAGAGGGGCCGATTTAGTAAGGGGAAAAAACAAAAGGATTATCTAGAGTAGAAGGGGTAGGTGGGTTTAGAAGAGTCCTGAAGGTGGATGTGAGGGTCGTTGTTAGTGGAGAGGTCCAGAAATGACGGTCAGCATTAAGAGGAAGTGGGGGCTTAAAGTTGAGAGCGGATCGTGTTAGCGGGAGGGATAAAGAAAGAAAAGAGAAGAGGAAGAAAGGAATAAATTTCAAATGTGGAGATGAAAATGGTTTTGGTGAGGGTAATGAAAGGGGATGTCTAGAGGAACGTACTGATGATGGGGATGATGGTTGTTTTGGTGGGGTTGGGAGGAGTGGAAAGACATGTTTGAAGGATAAAATGAAATTTTGTAGGTATGGATAGTAGACAATAGGGTTATACAGTATTGATTGATTTTTTTTTTTTTTTTTAATAGTAGAGGGGAGGCTTTTGTAGGTGCTGAACACTGAAACAGAAGTCTTTATGATGGGAAGTCAGATGGGAAATGCCCAGGGGAAGAAGGGAGAGAGAGAGCTCGGAATGTGCTGATCGGGCGTGAAGGAGGTTGGTAAAATTGTCACTAGCAGCTCCAATTCGTTTGTCATGAAACTTATTTTATTTTTTTGACTGTTGGTGTGGTTCGTTGGATTTTAATATTAGTTTCCATAGCAAATTACTCGTGTTTGTGGAATTTCCTTTCCAAACATGACATTGTTACCCTGTACACAAAATAGGGTAAGGCCGAAAATCAGAGAAATGTGTGCGGTTGAATAAAGTAAACATGTATTTTGAAATATAAAGAATCCATGAATAATGAAAATTCGAGCTAAGTTCGGCAAGGCTGGGCTTTTGTAAAAAAAAAAAAATAAATAACCTAATCAGTTGATGGTAAGGATGAAAGTCGTGTTAAAGAGGATGATGAGAAAGGATGTGTAGCTGAGGTAGAGAAGCTATGTAGATTCTGATGGTGAGGATGAGAGCAGAGTTTGTCAGGAGGATGAGAGAGGATGTATAGCGGAGGAAGAAAATTTTGATGCTGAAGGTGAGGATGAGAGCCGTGTTAGGAGGATGAGAGAGAATGTCTAGAGGAGGAGAGGAAGTAATGTTGATGGTGGAGATGTGAGTCGTGTTGGTGGGGAAGTTAAGACATGAACAGAGAAAAGGAGATATTTAAGCATGTCCATCTGGCAGGGAGGTTGAGAGAAGATGAAAATGCTGGTAAGAAAGAGGATGAGAGGGAGTTCTGAAGGTGGGGATTAGGATCTTATTGGTGGGTAAGCTGAGGGAAGATACCCAAGGAGGAGAAGAAGAAGAGGACTTATGAGAGTGGGTGTGAGGTTTATGTTCGTGGCGATGCTGGGAAATGATGTCAGGATAAGCGTCGGATTAATTAAGTTTTTGAAAGGTGAGTGTGAAAGGAAGGTGGATACAATGGAGCTTTGAGGGTAGAGATGGGTATCATTTTAATATGGGGACGCGTGGAGGAGCCCAAAAAAGGAAGGAAAATGGGGAATTTTGAGAGTGGGGATGGTGGTCATTTTGATGGGGAAACCGAGAGCTTTCCGATGGAAAAGGAGGAAAGGATATTGACATGAAGGTGGTGATGGAGGTCGTCTTAATGAAGGTATGGAAGGGGATGCTCAGAAGACGAGAGGGAACTTTTGAGGGTAGGTTTAAAGCTGGTTTGGTGGGGGAATAAAAGGAAAAGTTCAGAATCACGGGAAGGAGGTGTTGAACGTTTAAAGATACCGAAAAATGACAGATTGTGGAGATGAAGCAGGGAATGTAATGAGGATGAATGACTGATTAGGGATGTTCCTCCTGGGGAAGATGAGTGAGTGATGAGGGAGGATGATGCGCCCTGTGAAGATGACGAATAGCCTGTTGGGAAAGTTAAATGCTTCTCCCTCCCTCCCCCTCCCCCCCCTCTCTCTCTCTCTCTCTCTCTCTCTCTGTCCGTAATGAAATGTTAACGGAGTCTGTTTCTGAACTCATCACTGCGAGTTCATTCTAAGCTAACACATACTATCTGACGGTGGCCACAATTAGTGCTTTCAGTCCTGTGATGTTTCTTTATAGTCTGTTCTCGTCACCACCTGACGATTTGATTCAGTTTGCTGGAGAGCTCTTGTGGTGTAGGGGTAGATGAGGAGTACAGTGGGCTCTCACAGTGCGTGTCACCACAGTGCGTGATTTGCCTTGTGCACGAGTGACCAAAAATCATAACCAAAAACCCTTTACTGCGCGAGTTTACCGCACAGAACGCGAGGCAGAGGCAAGGAGTGGCTCAAAAATGCCATTTTCTACTAGTGCGCGACCACCCCTCACAGAGCGCGTTACGTGCCGTCATGTTGATGCGCCAGACAGAGTCAAGTTGAGCAGCCTAGCGTGATGGAAGGCAGGACTGAGCTATGTATGTCAAACATTAGCAAGATCCTTGCTGCCGTGGATAAGCTCAAGGAAGAGGTGAAGGAACAGGAAGTGAGCAACCTGAGAACGGAGGAACTTCTGATTGGTATCGACAAACTCTTCCGTTTCTACACAGACAGGCACAGAGAAGAAGTAAACAGGAGAAGACAGACACTCATAACAAGCTACACACAGCGGGCTCAGGTTGGTGAAATAGCAGTACCATCGACATCGTCGGCTCCTGTTCCTGTTGAGGATGAAGAGGACGCAATGTCAGAAGTGTCAGCATTGGACTTTGAAGGGTTTATGGCCGAAGTGAGTGACTTTGATGCTCCTGGGGAAGGTGATCAAGAGGAGTCTGCGGAGGGAAGTGTTGGTGCGGTGGGGAGTGCGGTGCTATAAGGATTGCCGCGCCTCGGAACCCCTGTTATTTAAGGTCATCAGGCCTGTTGTCTACTGTTGTTAAGGTGACTACCCATATTTTTGTTATTGTAGCTATAGCTTTAGTACAATGTCTGAAACATATGACCTTTATTATGTCTCTAAGGGCCAAAAAATGTCCAGGTATGAGGGGGTACTGCCCATATGTAATTATTCCCATAAGATTATGTATTCCTAGTACGCAAATTCCCAGTGCGCGAGCTCGTGCACCGCCCAATCTCTCGCGCACTGTGCGAGCCCACTGTATATCTAATCTCTCCAGTTCCCAAAGACTCTCCAAAGTTCATTAAAATCTCCGGGGATAGCAAGAACATGAAAAACACAGCATTGGATAGCCAGGGTTAAATGGATAGGGGTCAACAGAGGAGCTGGCATCTTAGTGAAAGAGTTAATGAACGATTCTGGGACCGTATAAACGAACAAGTTTATAATCAGTTCTGTGACGTACCTGTAACTGTAATTTATTTTCGCAGGAAGGACAAGACGAGCGTAGAATCTTCCCTTATCTTTCTTTCTCTGTAAACAGATCTTAGTTATGAGGGGAAGATTATCATGTAATTTTGATTTAGCAAGAAAGACGCAGAAAAGAGTGCAGATACTTCCCGTGACTCTTGTTCGTCCTGCAAAAAACAAGCCAAAGTTACGGCAGGGAATTGATCATCAGTTTGTGTATCTCTGTCTGGCCCATCCAAATGACAGGTGAGTATGCTCTTGGATTTGTGTGTGTGTGTGTTTTTTTTCCCCGGCACCAACGTCTCTTTTTACAGGATGATTTGCTCCATCTGCATTGAGTATGTTGTGAAATGGAAAAAAAAAAATGTGATAGAAACTCAGATCACGTGGATGACTGCAGTCCCTTTCCATAATCGAGTGAGGAGAACAAGGGAAAGGCTACCGAAACCCATTTTTTTTATATTTCATTCCCCCGCACTCTCTCTCTCTCTCTCTCTCTCTCCGTCCCTGCCCGTTATTATTTTTACTTAAAAGTCACTTATTCATCATATGATGTGATTGACTTTTCGAAGTATAAGGGTAAGACACATGGAGAATCTATTACAAAATCTTAAATGCGGAGAAGAGATTGATTCTCATTTCGGCGCGCATGTTGATCAAATAAGCAATGAATCAGTTGTAGACTCCTGAAGAACCTTTTTTTTTTTTTTTTTTTTTTCCCAACATAAACGTCTACTTCACAGGATGATTTGAGTGTCCCTTTGAAACATGTCTTCGACATAAACGTAACTAATCCACAGGATGTTTTGTGTCCATTTGAAACATATAGGGTGAGTAAAATAATCATTTCATACAAAATATCAGATTATTTTTTCTTCACAAGTCTCTTATTAATTGGATGGTCTGATTCCCCTTCCGACGGTTACGGAAATGAAGTGGGTAAAAAGCTTTCATAGAGACAAAACTCAAAATTAAATACAAGCTAAAGCATATGCACACGAATGCATATCGCCTGCCATCACTAAAGATCAGTAATCCTCTAACAATCGGAGACATCATCACAAGTTCGCCAAAACTGGAGAAAAGTCGAAGGCTTTTGCTGCCACTTTTCAGTGTCTCTTTGTGTGTTTAAAAAAAAAAAAAAAAAATCAGTAATCCTCTGGCAATCGGAGGAATATCATCGCAGCTTAGCCGAAATTTTTTACCAAAAGGACAGATATCCAGGGATAATGCCCACAAAGTTTGGATACAGTTTGTCACTTGGTTTTGAGATATTTTGGCAACAGACAGACAGACACACAGACACACTGACGCGGGCGATTAGCCTAAAGTATCACCTCGCTATGTGGGTGATAATGAATCTCTTTTTTATTTATATGAAGGAAATAAATACGACATTAGTTATATTACCAAAGTAGTTTTTATATTTATTACTGTAGTCCTTTTACCTTAACCTGACCCAGATTTCTGTCTTTTGCAATTTATTTCACGTAGCTAAGTGGCAGAATTAGACAATGCTATGACCCTACATCCTTTCCATGCACTTCTTCGCGACCAGGATCACATTCTGGTGTTAATCTTTTTTCACAACTAAGTATTCAAGATGAAGAGATGACAATTTTAGGCCAAGTTAGAGTAAAAAGGATACAGTGACCCCTACTCCGGTGGGCGCCATTGTGAGGATTTAGACGGGCTCAGCGGTTTCCAGGGCCCCGGTCCTTCAGGATATTCAATTACCAGTACTTTTACCTCATACGCCACTGGCAGCAGAGTGGAGCAAAGCAGAAGGGAAAGGAGAGGTGGAGAGAAGAGGAGAGGGAAAAGAAGAGGTGGAGGACAGATTTGTAGGGAGAAGTGGAGAGGGAAGTAAATAATCTACAAGAAAGGAGACAAGGGAGGTGAGGAGGAGAAAGGAGGTGCGGAAGAAGTAGACAGAGCTGAGGAAACGAGATGAGGTATTAGAAAAGTAGAAAAGGAAGCAATGTCTGCCTGCCTTTCCATCTGTAGATAGATAGATAAATATATAGGCAGATTGATAGAGAGATGTCTCATTTCTTCTTGCCTTAACTTTTCTCTTTTCTGCCCCTTTTCTGCTCTTCCAATATCTCATCTCGTTTTCTCACCTCCTCTCTCTACTTCTTCGGCTCCTCCTCTCTCCTCCTTACCTCCCTTTCCCGCTTTTGTCTCCACTATTCGTGTGTGTGTGTGTGTGTGTGTGTGTGTTTGTGTGTGTGTGTGTGTGTGTGTGTGTGTGTGTGTGTGTGTGTGTGTGTGTGTGTGTGTGTGTGTGTGTGTGTGTAAAAAACAAGATGGTTGGAATCTCATCTCACTCGACTGGAACCTCAGAATGTACAGGAATGCATAACCAGCTTCGCTATTTCACACTTACATGAACAGCAGGCCATACTTATGAGTGTAGCAAAATTGTGAACCCTGACCAACGTTGTTAACGATACTTTGTTCACGCAGCCACTCAGGTCCAGTAGCTGACATCCCGAGTTTGGTCCAGACTGGTTTTCACTAAGGGGGAGTTCTGGCCCCTTTTTTGCTTTCCTGTCGCACTTGGCGGTGAAGACGCCACGCCTCTGGCAGAGAAAGTAGCCTTTGCGATTACAGCAACTTAAGGCTCTTGCAGATCCCATGCAAAATCCTGAAGCTGTAAGAAGGTACTGAGATCTTGAGCCATCCACTATAATTAAACTACTTTCTGTTAGTTTAACTTGGCCTAAAATTGCCATATCTCCATCTTAAATTCTTAACTGTAACGGTTGATTGGCACTAGAACATGATGCTGGTCATGAAGATATGCTATGGGAATGATGTTGAGCCATAACATTGTATTTTTCTGCCACTGAAGAACATAAAACAAGCTGCGAAAGGATGAAAATCTGGGAGAGGTTAAAGTTTAAAAAGTATAGTCAGAATGTCGCTTGATAAGTTCGGACCGCTAGGCATGTAAAAAGACTCTTAATCTAAACTGCACATGTAATTTTCTGCTTACAAATGTGTGAATCTCAGAGTGGATGCTGATTGTGTATACCTGTGGCTGAGTTCCCTGCCTAGGACAGTGATGATATTGCTTCTGGGGTTTCTTTTCCTGCTTATTAACGCCCAGTCACAGTTCTTAGCCCCGTAAGAACCATGTATAAATGAAGGGTATCATCATCATTAGCAGCAGCAGCCTGAGACAATTCACTGCAGGATGAAGGCGTCTCTCACCTTTCTCCACTCTCTCCTAATGACAATCTGTTCCACCCAATCCCAGGAAATCTGCGAATTTCGTCTCTCCATCTTGTACTCTGCCTGCTTCATCGTCTTACTCTATCTCCGGACTACCACTCTGTTATCCAGGTTGTCTGACGGATATTTGTTCAGCGATAGACGTGACCAGCGTATATTCATTTCTGCTTCTTAGCTGGGGGAGAAGGGCTGTTTCAGCCTGCAGTCCACTGAGCTGAAGCTCGGATGAACCACCACCACCACCAACAACAACAACAACAGCAACAACAACTGTGGTGATACTGAGAGGACATAAGAGAGAGGAAACACTTTAAGATAAAATAATATGGTATTGAAATATAAAAATACATCACTAGAAAAAACAAGTTATGATGATGATGACTACACGTAAGGCTGATATGACAATGAGAAGTCAGGAGGATGTTGAAGAAAAGGTCTTTTATGAGGACATCCGAGATGCTGGAAAAATTATATGCACTGTAACATTCCGAAATTGTGAGGATGATACGAGGGCAAAGTCGGGTGAGTGAGAGGGTGAGTGCTGGGCTTAAGTGGATCAGGAGGAAGGAATGCATTAGCACACGAGGAAGACATCAGCTCTGCCGACTGAACCCAATGTCAGATTATACTATATTATATATATATATATATATATATATATATATATATATATATATATATATATATATATATATATATATATATATATATATATATATATATATATATATTTGTGTATATATGTATGTTTTTTATTTTTATGTTTATTGCAGCCATCATCCTAACCCTATTTATCAGTAAAATAATGAGAGAGAGAGAGAGAGAGAGAGAGGAAGTAAAATGAGAATGTAGGGATGCGTCCACACTTGTGCTAGAACAAGTGCTAGCAACATGTTAGCAACACAATAACGAACAAGTTGCAAACATGCTGTTAACAACAGCGTCCAGACCATGTTGGCAACATTATGATGAAGTCTCAGCTGCCTCGTACAGACACACTTATCCCATCACCTCTGCTGCCAACAGGTTTGAAGCTGCACTGTAGCATGTTTGCATACATCTATTCAAATACTGCTGTATACATGTATCCAAACATGTTGCCAGATGTGTTGTCAACACATGTTTGAGTACATGTGTGGACGCGCACTGAGATGCTCAATGGGAGGGATGTTTTGGGTGTGCAGGCAGTGAGGGAGAGAGAAGAGGGGGACGGCAAAGTGTACTCAGTCTTGGCAAAAAATGGAGGAACAGAGGCCGCGACCAAAGGAGAAGCAGAGATGGGGTCGTTATGAATATATATGTATAAATGCGATAAATAATTTCTTTACGTTGTCTTGAAGCTTTCAAAGGATAATGTGACCTTGCTTGATGAAAAATAATCAGACTGGAATTTCTCATTATTATCTCGGAATTTTAGACATGAAAAGAATGACTGTACCTGAGGAGTTCTTGTTACCGTAATCAACAATAGCCGAATGACCTGGAATCCAGTTTTGTCAGTCTGAATTCCCAGAGATATACAGGGTGGCCACTAAATAGCTCTCCATTAGAAACCCAAATGCCAGTATATTATGTGTTGTGGGGACGGCTCAGTCAATTAGTGTGGACGTGGTTGTGGCACTGGGAGTAGTATATGAGTAAGTAATGCAAGGTGGATACTGATAACACAGCCGTCCCCACAACACACGAGAAATCACCTGAAGGAGTGGACGGTGAGCGTTGTATATGGACCACCCTGTATAGGAGTTGTTGACTTAAACTGTACAGTAGCGTTCCCTTGCCGTGAACATTCAAGCTGTTTTAAGAGTCCTAAACTACAACTAATTCATAACAGAGATGGTCACAAACTTTCTGTCGTTGGAGCAGCACTTTATATATGGATATAGGTAAATGGGCTTTAAGGGGACGTGTTCTTGCTTTATTATAAGCATTAAACCTTAACTTGGTCCAGATTTGCGTCCTTTACCTGATTATTTAAGGTAGCTGAATGCCAGACAAAGACAGTGCTACGATTTTACATTATTTCCATAACACCTCTCCATGATTACTGTTTTTACCCAGATTTTCGTCCCTTTGCAGCTTATTTTATGTAGCTCAGTGGCAGAAAAAGACTGTCACAGCCCTATACATATCCTTAGTAATTCTCTGTGGCTAGCACCATATTCCATTGTTAATCTATTGTTGGAACACGGCATTCAAGGTGGAGAGATGGCAATTTTAGGGCAAGTTAAAGCAAAATCACTATAGCATCATTTTGTAGTGCTAACCTGTTACTACAATTCGGCACTGAAAATGAGGAGATGGCAATTTTAGGCCAAGTTAAAATAAAAGCAGTGTAGGAGGCTCTTTAGTACGTTTTCCTTGTCACTTATTTCTGAATATTGTGAATCAGTACTGTTTTGCGTGCTATGTAATCTGCACATGACAGGCAGACAGAAATGATAGCCTTCTGACTGTATAGAATCTCACTTTGCCAGTAAAAATATTCCTTTTCGTTAGAATACAGCAAGATGATGTTTGCTTCTTGGCCATCTGTTAGTAGTGACATTTATTCGCATTTTTGGTGCCTTGAGTTTGTCTTGAACATGGATTCTCTGCAGCACAGTTTCCCATGAGCTTAGTAAAGTGGTATGTAGCTAGCCGAAATGATATGCTAAATAGGTACATTAATTCCCGGCCAAAGAGTTAAAGTATAAGTTGGAAAATACATGGTGGCTTGTTTATAACACGCCCACTCTAGCCAACTGAGCAGTCCCTGCAACACGTAAGATATTACTGCCACATATTTCAAGTGCAGCAATGTTTACAGGCCACCCTGTACAGTTCACTCAGGAGGATGTGTAGAAAGTCCTTTCAACTGACGAGATACCTGTCCCTGGACTGAATGCATTACAAGTCCTTGTCTTACCCGCCTCAGTATATACACTTCCCATAGTACCATACTGTGACTGATCGGCACTTTTTTTTTTTTTTTTAATCCAGAAAGGTGTATGTTAGGTTTAGCTAAGTATGTTGTGGTTAGATTAGGTTGGGGCAGGTTCGAGTAGTCTGTTTGGGCTAGGTTAGGTTAGGTTAGTCTGTTTGGGCTAGGTTAGGTTAAATTAGAATAGGTTAGGATAAAATAAGCACGATCACCCTGGGAAGAGGAAAATTACAGCATCTCAGTTGCTGGAATGGCTTACTCTGCGGAAATATGAATGCGGTTCATCATACTATGCAGTATCATAAAGTATATGGCATTCATTGGTCATATTTCCTGGCTCGTTTCCCGTATCGGTACAAGCAAATAGCCAACTTGAAAGCATAAATAGATATAGAATTATATATATATATATATATATATATATATATATATAGAGAGAGAGAGAGAGAGAGAGAGAGAGAGAGAGAGAGAGAGAGAGAGAGAGAGAGAGAGTACCGTATATCCTTACCATCTTCGGGGAGGTTTTTGATGTTCATGGGGAGAGATGGCTTACTATGAATTATGTTTCTTAGTTAATTATTGTCAAGGTAATTTTGAGATGTCGAAACGGACTCGGACACACATTCAAACAAGTCAGTCTCATTGCGATACCTTTGTTCCTTCTGTGGTTTGAGTAATTAGAGCAAAATCCGTAAAGGTGATGCAGATTATCTTTATACATCTTAGGAGTAACCTCTCTTAGTGATGAGGTTTGAAGCAATATTCATTTACTCCTCAGTACCATGATGGTCTCTTAATTTATTCTTGTTATCGACAGAGGATTTTGTTCAGTGTAGTGGATGCCACTCGTTTTGACTGGGTCAGACATATTCTTCATTGCCTCCCTCGTTTGGTTGATGTCTTGCATTACTTGCTGCCTCCAAGTGATTTCATTCAGCGTAGGGACAAACTCTCGTAGTGATGGGGTAAAGTATAATGTCCACTACTCCCTCCAGTGCAGTGACATCTATCTTTGCTTTAAGCTGTTACAGTTACCGGTACACACTTTTATTCAGCTAAGGAATTAATGAAGAGGTTGGATAATATCTTCTAATGGACCTATCCCCATTCATCCCTTCAGCGCAATATCATTGACTGCCAGTGATTTTCATGGCTTCGCGGGTTCTAGAGACTCTGGAGAGAGCTATTTGTAAATTAATGGAGGGTTGATGATGCTTGAAGAGATGTGAGAGGCGTTACAGCTGCCAGTGATAATCAACTGTACAGACCAGCAGCTGCCATTAGTGTAATTTAGGTAATCTTGTGGGCTACATGGAAAACATTATATGTACTATATATATATATATATATATATATATATATATATGAGTCTGGGCTCGCGGAGTCAGAAACAAAGGCTCTCCTTGATCCCAGAGTGTCCAGTGGATTATTCCACGGCCTTGAACAAATTTTGTTGTCTTGTCCCTCTAAGTTATGGTGAGTTTGTAATGAACGAGTCTGTGAGATGAAGCTGAATAAGATTTGTGGTCTTGTCCTAAGATGCTACAAATGTACAGAGGAAAGTAAACAGGAACAGAGCTAATGGTCTTCTCGAGGGTGTTACAGAGAAAACCATGTCTTATCTACTGTTCTTCTGTTAATTTCCGAGAATAACAGTAAATCAAGATCGGCTGACTCTGAGATCAGCCGGTCACTGAGATGAGGCAGGGTGTACTAGGTTACTGCCCAAGGAGACTTATGACCCCTGTGCAACTCCAAGTTTTGACTGAGACCTAAGTCTTGGGCTAAAGGACCCTATCTCCTTGGCGGACAGCAAAAGATTGGAGAATAGACTGCGCATGTTCCAGGTGCAATGCAATCTAACCAGAGGCGAGTCTTTTGTGCTTCTGCTGGGATTGGGGTCGTCACTATCCTAGGATGAGGTAACGACACGAGGTCACATTGATGTCGCTGTACGACCCATAATCCCAACTGGAAATGCAGAAAGAACGGACTTCCCTCCGGTGTACAATAGATAGACTTGTGGAGAGCTTGCAGCGATAGATGAAGGAGGTTCAACGCTTGTCCCCTGTCCCAGGGATCTCCAGGAATGGTGTTCTCCTTCTGTACCGTCGCACTTCCTTTCTTCATACCACCAGACAATTTCATTAAACTTAGGGAAAATCTGTGGCAACAAAAGGCTAATCCTGCAGAGCGAGTCAGGGTAGGGCCATGCAAATTACGTTACTCTAATGTTGACCTTTGACTTTTCATACCCGTTTTCGCACACACCGCTTTACCTAGACCCGCCAAACTTCATGATGAACTCTGGTGGCGAAATCTCGGGCAGCTTTTTTCGTCAGTACCCTTACTGAGTGAAGGCTAAGGGGCACAAATTACGTCCTCTCGTTTCTGGGTCGCATTCAGATATCTCTTTATTACCAAAATCCTTCTACATGCCACGTAACGTTCATTTGTATGTTATTCATTTTTTCATTGTCTACATCAGTTTTCATTACCTCGTATCCCGAGTGGGATTCAAGAGTTTAAATGATAATTATTAATGATGATTATATTCACAGATACATTCAAACGCTGTAACAATCTTACCACTTGCACTCAATAACAATTTTCTCTGTATCATCTTTGACAACGTAAAATAATGCAAAAAAAAGTCGTGAGCGAGAGAAATGTAAGGGTAAGCTCTTTCAAGTACGATGGCGTTTGTATTATTCTTGGTACTGCCAGGCAATTTCATTAGGCTTGGCAGAACCCTCTCGCCTCGAGGACTTTAAAAGGGCAACCCAATCTAGATAATTTTCCCCAGAAAGCTCAATACTGTACTTATCATCATCATCATCATTTGCCTCCATCAGTCTACTGCAGGATGAAGTCACCTCCAAATCTTCCTAACTTTACGAATTACATGATAATGTTCTTCATCCCAGTCCGACATATCTGAGGAATTAAATTTATCTCCAACTTGCAGGGGTACCCAGGACTGCCCCGGTAAAACCCTATCGTGCATACCGGAATTGCCTGGGACCATGCATGATCACTCCTAATGTGAAAGAAGACCTCTGGAGTTCCATTTATCCACTGAGCCAATATTCTTCTTTGGGCCCATTTCCCATGGGATATATTCCCCATGGACCTATTCCTATCACGGACCTATTTTCCCACTACCCAGCCACTCACCAACCTCTCCCACAAGCCCTGCTCACGCACCCACCCACCTACCCTACTTATCCACCCACTCACCCGGCCCACCCACTCACCCCTCACTCACTGACCCACCCATCTTGCCTTCCCAGTCACCTACCCATACTGCTACACCACACCCACCCAACCCTGTCCAGCCACCTCAAACACTCTGCCCCTCCACACCCACTTATGTACTCAACCCCACCAATCGGTCTACCCATCCAACCAGTTGTAACTAATGACGCTATGGTAATAGAAGTAAACAAAGCTGCAGTAATTGCCTACCATGTTTCCACCATATTGACATGATTACTTCTAGTTAGTTCTGTTCTTGTCCACGTGGGGCGTCACTTTAGGAACTGTAATATACTCATTTAAATGCGTCGTAAAAAAATGACAATTGTTTGGGCTGTTTAGAGACTTCTGTATGCATCCCTCTCGAATTCTATAGAGGACAGACACAGACTGACAGACAAATACTCTCTGTTTGATACCTACTGATCTATCTATCGACAGAT
>NC_137064.1:28190573-28263073 GCF_032717465.1 Coenobita brevimanus | reverse complement strand
ATTCTTTCTTTCCCCCTACTATATTGCAGGGTGAACGCGACTGTTTAAGTTGGTCTTTGTCTTGTTTACCTAGGAATATGAAATTTTGCACAATTATGGATCTTTATTGAAGCCATAGCTTAGGAAGGGTGAGACTCCAAAGGCGACCCCCTCCCCCAAGACGGCGGCCCCTTAGGACGCTTTTTGCATATGTGAATGATATTTTGCAAAGCAATAGACCTCCACCCAGATCAAAATTTATAAAAAGCTGGAACTCACGGTTCGCGCCTCTTCTTAATTCGCAAATAATTATTTCTTTCCCCTTACGATATTGGAGGGGTGGGTGTGACTATCAGTGGCGTCCTTTGTCTTGTTACGAGCGAGCGAGCGATGTTTACTCTCAGTTAAGTTTGGAAATGAGCCACCCGGCCCGACCCTGCTCGACTCTACCGTGATGCTGACCAGAAGCTAATAATTTAACTCCTATGTGAAGTAGTGTTGAAATTCTTTCTGCACGTGATACATTCATTCAATAACTTCTATTCTCAGCTAAAAGTTCATCCATAAATGCGTAAGAATCTCTTGAAATTTCGAGTTCTTCAAGAGAGCGTTCGACTCTAATCTGTGAACTCCTCAGTGACGAAATCATATTTAAAAAGATTTTCCATCGTAACACCGTGTTTTTTGTCATCAGCTCTAGTAATTAAATATCGGAGATTCCGCCTATAATTTAATATCATAGGAAGAGTGTGATAACATGGCGCTCGCCCACTCGTCACGTGCTCACAAAGCGTACTTTACAAATTTATTTTATTTTTGCTGCTGTCGGTTTATGTCATTCAGATCCAGACACTTCCTTTGACGGTAGACATTTTTATTCTCCTAAAGGAAACTTCCCCGGTTAAAGGCTTAGCTTAGATAAACAAGGTGAGGCAATCATGGGAAGAGGATTGGAAGAGAAAAATGATGGAAGACGGAAAGAAAACAAATAATAAAATAAAGCCAGTAGGATTGACCAAGAACCTGAGGAAACACCGACCTTTGATCTAAGAGCGTGGCCGGTAAAAAGCAATTTATTTTTTATTCGTATCGAACTTGTGTCGGTTTTTCTTACACTACTCTGACGAAGCTGTTTGACGGTCCCTTAGGTTAGTATTTCATTTTATTTAATTTTACCCTTTTTATCCCAGTCAGCCAGTCACTGACGAGACGGACGGGGGAGTCATATTAATCCAAGGATGCTCAGCCTTTTCTGCTAAAGGACTGAACTTTAACCTTAGTAAGGGCCTTGCCACATTGAGGTCAAAATTGGACATAGGGTTGTATTATAAGTGACTCTGGAGATTTCTTAGTACCTCTTCCTTAATGGTTTATTCCATACATTACACCTTATAATCCTCTTGTATGTTACTGATGTAATTTATGTGAGTACTAAATATACAGTGGTTAAAAAAGAGGATATGGAGGTAAAACACGCAAAATAAATCGCTGTGGCAAAGGATGTGACGGAGATTACAACGACGTTGATACTACAGCACATTCAACGCAAACTGTCCTCGTCGTGTTGGTCAAGATAAAGGTTGAAATGGGAACATCCCGTTTCATTAGGACACGTTCTGGGCACTCCGCTTCGCGATGCCAGACATAATGAAGGAAACAGTGAAAAAAGATATACCTCTGCTCTTTTTACTCTGGTTTGGCCTAAAACTGTCCTCTCTTCATCGTAAATAGTGAGTCATAACAAAAGGTTACCACTGGCATATGGTGCTAGCCACAAAGATGTGCTATGGAGAGGATGTAGAGCCATAGTATTGTGTTATTCTGCCCCCGAGCTACGTGAAACAAGGTGCAAAAGGGCGAAAATCTGGGCTAAAATTAGGCTAATGGACGTTAGGATCAGACCTATTGAAACAGCGTTCTTACCTCAACAATAGACGAGTTTCCGGTCAAAAATTTTTAGCAGGATATTTATGCAGGTAAAAAATACGCAGAAAATTGCTATACCAACCATTTTTTCCACGAAAAATGTGCAAATAGATGAAAAAATAATAAAGTTGCTGAAAAATAACGTGACTCTGAAACGGCCTCTGATTGGTCGTGACGTCACTACGCACACTGAGGCGGCATAGTCGACTTTGTTTAGGTGTTGCCTGCACACTGTGCTTATTTCTGACCTCCAAGAATGTCAAGTGACAAGAGTAATAACCACTGGTGTTTCGTCCCAATGTGTAAGTGCATAAACAAAAGTACACTTAAGAAATTATTCCTCTGTATACCAGCAAGTAAGAATAAACGAAAGCAGTGATGGCTGGCTACTCGTCTGAAGTTCCCAGTGCTGAAATGCAGTCACCAAATCGTTATGACACTCCTTCCTTTTCGATTATTCTTTTCATTACACCTCAATATGCCTTTGTATGGTATTGATACATTCTACGTCTACATTAATATGATATAAATAACATAAAAGAGAATGTTAATTTTGCAATATACAAAGTAAATCGCTGCTGAAAAGGTGTTACTAAGTGTATGCAAATTAAAAAGACGGTTCCGAGATTTAGCTCTGTGGGAAAAGCTGGAGTCACGGATTCTGCACAATTCTTTCCGCTTTCCTGCTGAAACAAAATCTCCTTTGGAACCCAGGCTTTGTTTTTGCAGGAAGAACAAGAGATATGGGAAGAATTTGCACTCATCTTTCCCCGCCCTGTCCTTCCTGGAATAAACAAATCACAGTTACGAGAGGGAAATGGTTGTATGAGTGTCTATGCATCCGGCCCTTACTTTATTTCCGTCGACATGAACTCTGTCAAAGTTCACTTTTTTATTTCTAGTCCGACATTTTGAGTTATCTGAGGCTACGCGAATTTAGCTGCCTCATATAATGTTTCTTAGGGACTGGAGAACACTGAGAGAGAGAGAGAGAGAGAGAGAGAGAGAGAGAGAGAGAGAGAGAGAGAACCACCGTAAAGAAATTATATGCTTTAAGTATCTCTGGCCAAGTTTAAGTAGTAGTATTTTTCAATAGTTATCACCTTATAGTAATGCTTACATACTCTACTCAGATTATAATCCTAATCCATATGTTGCTTATGATTTCTCTAGGTGTGCTTTTGTCTCGCTGGTGTAAGTTTGTATAGCGTAAATTGGATTTTAGTACTCAGTGGACGATGTTTCATTGAATAATTTAGAACAATGTTCAGATGTTAGATTTCAAAGCAAATAAAATTCACAAGAATAATTTTCACAAATCAAAGTAACGAGGAAGGAACAGTTTTACTTCTGGCTAGCGATTTTTTTTTTAATGGGAGGAAGAAGGAACCAAAGGCTGAGCCCGCAAAACGTTCCTTCCAAGAAAAAAATAAAAAACAATACAAGAGGGAGCCAAATTCAAAATCCATTCATTTCGTGATGGTTGGACACACTGCATCTGAAAGATTGGAGATCATAGGAAGTACGAAATACAGACAGAGGGAGACAGTTCCAGAATTGTCCTGTTGCATAAATGAAAGACTAGGAGTAAACCACGTCAGTTAAAATCTAGCCATCTTCCACTTGACTAGCCCTGTGGAGTGCAGACTCTTACCTCCATAAACATGAATGTACTCCGTCAGAAAATCAATAAATACGGTACAAAGACAGGTAAAATGGAACAAAGTACAGGTTTTAAATGGTGTTTATGAACGACAGGCAATAACGTTACAATTTTCGAGTCTGGGGCTTTTTAATTTTTTTTTTCTCGTACGGAACTTATATAGCTCGTTTCCACCTGACCAACTGGGCATTTTCTAGAACTTCCAAGTCATGGCTGCACTTAGTTCGATGACCCTTAGCTATGAGATGGGAATGAATCTTCTTGGTTACTTGTCAAATATACTCCTTAATCTGAATACACATGATCATTAACCGAGTAAAGGTGGTTTGGGATCCTCGTTAAGGTTAGAATAAACGGACTGTACAAAGTCAGTCAATCTGTGAGGCAGTCACTAAATTTGCTTGCAATTTAACATTACATCTGTCCTCAATATTTGAATTATTTTAAATACTGCATTAATTTAAATCCTGTGAATGCGATTCTTATTGGTACAGCTACATGTGATAATGATCATTTAAATATTTTAATATTATAAAAGCTTACTGTAACTTTCGGCACAATAACACTGCTAAGTACTGCGATACTTTTGAAATAAAATATCCCTCAAAATTACCTGTAATATTAAACACTACGGTACTTTTAATCAGCCGGACGCTAAACAAAACTACTTTTTGATTTTGAAATATTTTGAAATACATACTGTATTTTTCTGTAAACAAAACAGTTATCCTGAACACTGCCAAGCTTTTCCTTACAAGTCTCACAGACAATGCATTCCTTTAAACTCATACAGTACTTATAGACAGTATTTTAAAGCTCTGCGATACACATTACCATTGCGAGACACAAAACGATTCAATACTTTAATATTTTGCGATATATCATATATTGCAATAAGGCTTATTTCACCGCACTGGCTTCAGATCTGCGGAAAAATTGCGGCATCAAAGAACTGGGTTTTATTTGTCTTGTTTTTTCATTTTCATTTTGCCACATAATTTTTCAACGTTTTATTTCTCCTTCGTCCTCTTCCTTTTTATCATTCTCAGACTATCCTTTTTCGTCATCCTTAATGGCCTTCTTATTCTTTACTGTTTTTCGTCCTCCTCTTTCTCCTACTTATCCTCTCCTTCTCCCCAGCCTCATCATTCTCTTACTCTTCCTTCTTACTATCCTCATTCTCATCCTCTGCCTTCAGTGTTTCCTATTCACCCCCCCTCTCTTTCCTCCAGTTCTCCTTACCCCTCTTCTCTTTCTCCTTCCACTCTTCGTTCTCTTAATACTTCTCTTCAGCTTTCTTCATATCATCCACCTCTCAAATCTTTTCTTTCCCACTCTCCTATTTCTCCTCCTCCGCCTGCTTAACTTCTTCCTTATTTTGTATCTCCTTCTACATTAATCCCTCCTCCTCTTCCTCTCTTTGTTTTTCCCTTCCCCCCCACTTCATCATCCTCCCCTCCCCTTCCTCCTTCCCTCCTCTTCTTCCTCCTCCGCCTTCTATATCTTTCTGTTTATTCTCATACACTTCAGTCAACTCCATCCTTTCATCTTGCTCCTCCTCCTCTGCTTCCTCCCCCGCTCACTGTCTCGTTCATTACTTCCTATTCTGTTTCTTTCTCATCATTCTCATTCTTCTTACTTTTCTTCCTACTTTTCTCATCCTTACTCTTTCTTCCTACTTTTCTCATCCTTACTGTTTCTTCCTACTTTTCTCATCCTTACTGTTTCTTCCTACTTTTCTCATCCTTACTGTTTCTTCCTACTTTTCTCATCCTTACTCTTTCTTCCTACTTTTCTCATCCTTACTGTTTCTTCCTACTTTTCTCATCCTTACTCTTTCTTCCTACTTTTCTCATCCTTACTCTTTCTTCGTTTCGGTTTTCTCCCTTTCTTCCTGCTCCTACTCCTGCTCCTCCTCCTCCTGCTCCTCCTCCTCCTCCTCCTCCTCTTTCTCTTCCTCTTCCTCCTCCTCCTTGTCCACACCGGTGAGAGGAAAGGCGAGGGTCACGCAAGACGACGAAGTATTGAGAGTAGAAGCTCAGGAATCGAGTATTTAAATCGATATTTTTCTTGTCATCAAAAGACAGTGAACCTTGAAGTTGTGTAAGACGTCTGTGTGTTTGTGTGTGTGTGTGTAATTTTATGTATATAGATATAAATATATAAATAAATAAATAATATATTCATACATACAAACGTGTATATATATATATATATATATATATATATATATATATACCTAGGCTGCTTCCCCCAAGGAAAGGGAGGTAGCCGAGACAGGACAACTCACTCTCCATTTACTCATCCATTCAAACACATTCATTCGCATCTTAGCCCCAAAGGGGAGAACGGACAGATCCTCACCGCACCACACCGCACAAGGGTCAACTGTGCAATGCAATCAGTGACATCCGCAGCAGGGCCCGACAGCAGAACTGGTTTACCCCTGCCACATCATAATAGACCCATCCCCTTACCCGCACCTGACCTGACTAGCTGATCAGATATATATATATATATATATATATATATTATATATTTATATATATATATATATATATATATATATATATATATAACTGGAAGAAGATCACCTGGGGCCCATTTCACCCACTGAACCAACTGTATGTTCCTCCTTGAGCCTGTTTCTCCAAAGATATATTCCCCTAGAACCTGTCCCTACCATGGTCCTATTTTTCCCGCAACCCACCCACCCACTAACCTTTCCCACCCACCCTGTTCACTCACCCACTCATCAATCTCTAACCTTTCCCACCCACCCACCCTGTTCACTCACCCACTCATCATTCACTAACTCTTCCCACCCACCCTGTTCACCCACCCATTCATCATTCTCCTATCCTACCAATTTACTCAACCACCCTTGCCATCCATGCACCCACACTCATTCACTCATCTTGCCCGCCCATCTTGCCTACCCACTCACCCACTCACGCTGCCCCACGACACCCGCCCAACCCCGTCCACCCACCCCTCCCACTCTACCCCACCGCACCCACCCCTCCCACCCTACCCCACCGCACCCACCCTCCAACTCATTCCACTCACATTCCCACCCACTCCACCTACCCTGCCCTTCCACGCTCATCCATTCACTCAACCCTGCCCATCCATTCCGCCCGCCCTGCCCACCCCACCAGTCCGTCCACCTATCCGGCCCGCTGTAGTTAATAATGACGTGGTTGTACAAGTAAAAATCTACGATAATTGGCTGCCATATTTTGACCATGTGAACTTGACTATTTCTGATTAATTTTAATCTTGGCTGTTAGTGGCGCCATAAAAAGTTACACCCGTTACAACTGTTCAGAGAATTCTGTATGCATCCCCCTCGATTTTCATTGAGGACATACATACCTACATACACATATACATTCTCTTAACCAACTTACACCCAGTGTTCTCAGTATAGGACGGAATTGGGCATTTTCAAAAGTTAATAAAGAAAGGAACCCCGGGGTAGGGACCTATGAGCTTTGCGACTATGAGCTGATAGGCGGAGGGCAGTATACATAGTACCGGTACCCTTCCAGCACAATCACTCACACTTGAACCCTGGGAGCTAATGGGTTAATATATATGGACTAGGCAAGCGTTACACGGCTCTATCTGCCCCTCTCCACTTGCTCAGACACTCAAATGAGAGCCGTTTCTGAACCGTTGCACTTCGCTCTGCTCAAAACCAACGATTTATGCGTCGACGCAGGAGTAAGCTCTTCCTCCTACAGAGACACATGAAGCTCTACGGAAATGCCTCGCCGCATTTTCCACGTAATGTAACATTAGTGGGGACCAACCATTAGAGGCCAAAACACCCTTTTAAAAAATTTCAGTGGACACGAAGTAGAAACGGGGCCGATCTCCAAGCCTGTTTCAGCCACAGTTCCAAGTTTCATCGAAACCCTTCTCAAGTTTCGACTGCGCTACACACACACACACACACACACACACACACACTTCGAGGTTTATAAGATATGGGATATACGTGTGTGTGTGTGTGTGTGTGTAAGAGAGAGAGAGAGAGAGAGAATATGAGCGTCATGCCACCAGTTTCATAAGGTAATCTAGCACAACTCGTGACGTAAATGTTTTTCTCTCATTGCAAACCGTAATCTTCAATTGGAAAAAAGTGCATGGTGATAAAATATTAGAGCATCATTAGCGAAAACTGCATTTGGAAGAACCACTGATTTTGCACGGACAAAAAGTCGAAGAAGAATGTTAATGTGTGTTTTACTTAGCTGTTATTATTTTGAGGATAAAAATACCACGTGGTTCTTGCGTGTCACAGGAGGCAACTAAAGGGAGGGGGATAAGGAGGCAGGAAACCCATTTGTTTTACCCTTTACAATGGAGTAGGGATGTAGCAACCCCGCCGCCAAAGATCTTATGTTGCAATCCGCTTGGTTCTGTCTCCACCGTAAGAGAGGTTGTAGGGGAAGGATTATACCAGTGGTTTTCCCCTTCCCCCAGTTCGTGATCACAGCATTATTAAGGACTCGTACTTCAGATCTTTAAGGAACTGTTGAACATAGAGGATGGAAGTAATGCGAGTATAAGTGGCTGGGAAATGGCTGGGAGATGGAGGGAGGTGAGAAGACAGGAAGAAATCAGTAGGATAAAAGTTGTGGAAGCAATGAAGAAAGTCAAATTGGGGAAAGCCCCAGGAATTGATGAAGCGTGTGGTGAAATGCTGAAGCATGGGGGAGAGATAATTGTAGAGTGGATGTGGAAGATGTGCAGATTGGCCTGGGAGGAAGGAAGAGTCCCGGAGGATTGTAAGTCAGGTATAATTATTCCCTTGTACAAAGGAAAAAGGGAAAAAGAAGTGTGTGGTAATCATAGGGGCATTTGTCTTCTTAGTGTAATAGGAAAAGTATATGGTAGGATACTTATTGACAGAGTTAGGGAAAGAACAGAGGAATTAGTTGGAGAAGAACAGGGAGGCTTTAGGAAGGGAAGAGGTTGTGTAGATCAGATATTCATTCTTAGATCTTTAGTGGAAAAGTTTCTAGAGAAGGGAAAGAAGTTCTATGCGGCGTTCATGGATTTGGAGAAAGCATATGACATGGTGGATAGACAAGGATTGTGGAAAGTATTAAGAATATATGGAGTAGATGGAAAGTTGTTGAATGCTGTGAAGCGTATGTATGATGGTGCTAAGGCTCCAGTGCGTGTGGATGGTGAACTGAGTGAATTTTTCTTTTTGAAGGTTGGGTTGAAACAGGGATGTGTCATGTGTTCATGGTTGTTCAATCTGTACATGGATGGAGTAATAAAAGAGGTACAAGGTAGGGTAGTGGATGTTGGAGTGGACTGGTGAGAGAAGGTAGTGTTTGGAAACTCCCTGTACTGTTGTTTGCAGATGCTACTGTGTTGTTGAGTGATGACGGAGGGGAGCTGCAAGGCTTGGTGGATGAGTTTGGGAGAGTGTGTAAGAAACGGAATCTAAAGGTGAATGTAGGGAAGAGTAAAGTGATGGTCTTTGAGAAAGATGAAGTCAGTGAATGTACTGTACAGTGAGGCTGGATGGTGAGGAATTGGAATTTGTGAGTACGTTTAAGTATCTGGGTAGTGTGATGAGTAAGGATGGAAGTTTGGAGGGTGAAGTGCTTGAAAGGGTACAACAAGGAAGAAAGGTTGCTGGTTCTTTGAAAGAAGTGATAAGAAACAAGGAAGTGAGCATGGAAGTGAAAAAGTTACTACATGACTTGATTGTGATACCAACTCTGACGTATGGGAGAGAAGCTTAGACGTTGTTGGACACAAGTCAAGAGTGAGAGCAGTGGAAATGAATTATTTAAGAGGAACCTGTGGAGTCACATGGAGAGACAGGCTGACAAATGAGGATATAAAGGAGCGTTGTGGTGTGGATGTGGATGTGATAGGAAGAGTTAGGAGGAACACACTGAGGTGGTTTGGCCATGTGGATAGGATAGAGGGTGAGAGACTGACGAGGAGAGTGTATGTGAGTGAGGTGGAGGGGGAGAGAGGGAGGGGGAGGCCGAGGATAAGATGGAGGGATGGGGTGGAGAGGTATATGAGAGAGGGGGGTGTGAGTTGGGAGCAGGGCAGTGAAATGGCTAGGGCCAGGGCGACGTGGAGGCGATTTGTTTGTGGCCACCCCGTACGGGATTGAGGCGTCTGGCAATAGATAGATAGACTTCATATCTCCTGATCCCAAGTGAAAGTGGAATTTTGCTGGAGAAAAACTTAAAACAAAAGAAGATATAAGTCATAACTTAAGGTCTTCGGCTGCCAACAGACAAATAAAATAGGATAACGGCAGCTGGCATAAAAGGCTGTGTGTGTGTGTGTGTGTGTGTGTGTGTGTGTGTGTGTGTGTGTGTGTGTGTGTGTGTGTAATACCTCTTGTACGTGAATGTTTTTATCTTAAATGCATGTTTGTATGCACGTATGTATGTATGTATATATGTACAGTATCTATAACTGAACGTCCATATATGAGGCGTCTGGAGGTAGACAGGCAACCTCGCCAACAGTGGAATTTCTGTTCTCAGATGCTGGGGTACATTTGACCCATTTTCTATGAATTGGTGTGTAAATGCAGGCGAAACTCACCCTCATCACATGCATTCTGAAGGTCTGAAGTCCCGGGGTTGTCTGGGTAGAAGCTGGCTATCAGGTTGTGGGAGGTGGTCCAGCCACTAGCCAATAGGATATTGCAACTGAAACGCCCGTGTTTACACCCTGCCGGTCAGCCAATCAGCACCCGCTCGCTTGTAGTCAGTCTCCGCGTCACTCTCACGTGTGTAGAAAGGATTGCTGGTGTTGTGCAATATTTTGCCATATTATACGATTTATACGCATCAATATGTCTTCCAGTGACACTCAAAGTGAAGTGCAGCTACCAAAGGTAACTCGGAAGAGGTAGAAGAACCCTGAGAACCGGAAACAAGCTGTAGCTAAGAAGAAAAGACACAGTGGTGGGACTTAGTCGCCACAGGAAGCAACAGGTTCGTGCAAGACGCGTTGGTTCTCCCTGCCGGTGTCATGATAAGTGTTTCGTATTGGTGGTGGTAATGTGCAGGAAATTTTTGATAATTTCTGGGCATTAAGTGACCATTATGCTCAGACAGCATACATTGTTGGCTGTGTGTCTGTTGGTGCTGTGAAACAGTCCCGTGTGGCTGGTGATAACCAGGAAGACAGTAAAACACAGCATGAGTTACACAGTGATCGTGAAGGGTGAAGATTTAAAAGTGTCGTGTGGCATTCATTAAAATGCATGATATTTCAGAAAAACGCGTTCGTAATGCTTTGAAAAAGGTATCAGATACTGGTGCAATTGACTTTGACATGCGAGGTAAACATGCGCTCCCGAATGAAGTGTCTGATGATTAGAGGAAGGAGAGAGTGCGGGAGTACATCAGAGGTCTGCCGACTGTGACGAGCCATTACGTACGAGCGAAAAGTCCGCACCGCCTGTATCTTCCTCCTGGGCTTAGTATTAACGAGTTGTGCAAGGCTTATAAGGAGGTACTCGAAAAAGAAAATTGTAGTGCTGATGTCTCAAGAATATTTTGAACGTGTGTTCCACAATGAGTTCAGTATCGGATTTTAATCATCATGTTCAGATACTTGTAACTAAATCATACACACACACGCTCGCTGGCACTAGCGCCTAAGTCTGCACCCAGAAGACGTAAGTGTTCCAAAAAATTAAATTTATATATATTTTTTTGTTAATGAACTACTTCCATTTTATACTGGAAATACAGTACCGGTACATGCATTTTGTATCCATTAAATAATGGGTGGAACAATTTTTGCATAATAAATAATTTCAAATATTAAAAATTGTTTTTTAGCTTTGATGGAAATAGTTCATACCATAGTTTTGGTTTACACTGAAGTTTAGAAATATTGCCAAACTTTGATTTTTGGAGGGTAGAATTTTAGGCTATGCAACAAAAAATCGTTTATATCAACAAAACTTTATAAGTTTTATATTTTATTTGAAATCTACAAGGAAAGACGAGTACATTGAGGATAACATGTACACAATACCACACACACACACACACACACAAAAGCGGATCCAGTAAAACTTAGAATTGAAATTTCTCGAAACTTTGGTTTGGTGATGCCGCCCATCCACTTCCGGACACCTCATATGTATGTACAGTACCTTATGTATACAAAGACTTATTAAATAACGAGATATCAAACTTTTTTATAAAGGTCCCAAGAACGCTTAAATGGACTGAAGATTGTTCAGATGTGCTTATATTCTGTCGTGGTTATGTACGGCTTATTCAGATTCTTAAATAAAAGACATCCTGATGAAAAAGGAAAACCTCACGTAACAAACTAGTATATCCATACCAGTCACTAGTTTCATCAACCTTTTGCTACCGTGAGAATTACGATAGTGCGTCACCGAACGTAGGCATATGCATGGGGCAGTACGACTGGATAGATATAATTAACAACGCATGTGGTTGCGGTCAGCACATGATCACTGAGCTGCGGTGCTAGCAGTGCATGTGACTTGTGGGAGCGGAGTCACTAGGCGCTTAAATATACCAGACTTATTAGTTTCTCATTAACAAGACTCATTGGTAAAATTCGTACTAATTAGCGAGTAAGCTGGCACAGCAAGCGATAAACGATGATGATCATGAAGACCATACAGCATCAATGAATGCCAGCAACTGATCACGAGCGACCGAGCGCAGCCATGTTTACATTCAGCTGAGAAATGAGCGGCCCAACCCGACCCGACCCGACCAGACCGGAATGGTTTTCAGAGGCTAATAACTTTTCTGTTATGTGAGACAGAGAAGACATTATTTCAGCTGGTGGTAGATGCGTTCAATAAAGTGTGTTTTTAGCTATATGTTTACTCATGAGACCAAAGAAACCTCTTGGAATCCCCGCTTTCCAAGGGAATGTACCGAGGGCTTCAATTGACATGCTCCACTATGAAATCGAATTTTAAAAGATTTCCTCTTGTAACACTATATTTTCGTGCATGAATTCTAACAAATAAATATCGGATATTAGGCTCATAATTTTACATGAACGTTTTTTCTATGTTTGGGGGGTGAAATCAGCAAGAGTAATCACCCCATTTCTGGGTTTTATCATTCGGTCAATAACCAAGCGTATACGAACACAGTTCATTGACACAGCTAGTCGGGAGTAGGGAACTGAACATTGTGTGGATGAAAAATGCTACGGCGCCTTGCTGTATGCACATCCAGAGAGAAAACGTGAGAGAGAGAAAACTTGAGAAAGTAAATATTTTAGCATAATTATTCTTCTGTTATTGTTCAACAACCTCACCAGAAATGTTGAAAGTTTAAACCAAGACGAAATTATGATGATGGGCGTAGGTACAAACGCTCGCTCGCTCGCTCATCATGCACTCACAAAGCGCACACTACTGGTACATAGTTAGACAGCTCATCATGTCACCATAACCCAAGAAACATTATCATAGCCACATTACCACCACACTTTACCATGAATACCATGCACACTAAATAAATATTCTAGGCTGCCAAATCAACCACTTTGCCGCCACTGTGCATCTGCAACAACAGTCAAGCCCTCCAAGAGCCCGACCATACCACACCAGTACCATCACCCTTAACAATGAGCCAACCACACATTCTAAGTAACCACAACATCCAATACTGCCAACACAACTCTTTTACATTTACACAACCGCCATTGCTTCAAATAGCCACAGCCAAACTCTGCCGTATACTTCAAATAACTACTCTACTATCATTACCCTCAACAGTGACACCAACCACAAAAACAGGGTTGCTGTAATGCATAGCAACCACAAATAACCTCACAACCATCACAGCCTTGACCTCTACCACACACCTTCAATCCAACAGTCTTCATATTCCTGAATAACACCCCGAGCACACAATAGAGGCACCCACAAAGAACGACAACCTGGAACCACTACCACCACCACACACCTAAATTCCTACCATCCATAAAACTACCAGACGCCACCACACACTTTACGCAACCATAAAAACCAGTGCAACATTACCACTACCACAAGCCACTAAAAACCACACAACCAGCATGATCTGAAACAGCCTTCCGCTGTACCACACAACTTGCTATAACAACTACCCAGTCTTAGTAACTACAAAAACAATAATACTCACTACAGTACCACACACCTGCGGAAGCCACACAACTATTACTAGCCCAAATAAGCTCGATATCTGTTACACACTTATAATTTTCCACAGTAATCATAACATGCATTCTAAACAACCACAAACCCACAACAAATACGACCACTACTGCACACCACCACAAAACAACCGCAACACTTACATTTATCTTTACCTGTCGTGTTAGTATTTACATGCCATTATTAACACCCACGCCACTTGCACGTATTTTCTACAAGCAGCACACTTTATCACGACATACCACCAAAACCATACATCAACACTTACACCATAATCTTACACATTCAGCAAAGCAAACCACACACTTCAACACAAGCAAACACCACCACTACCACACACCGCCATCACCAGCATACCACTACCACACACCGCCATCACCAGCATACTACTACCACACACCGCCATCACCAACATACCACCACCACCACGCACCTTCAGGAACCACATAATTTACCGTAACTACACACGATCACCATCAAGACCCATACCGTTACCACTCAGTTATAACAACCATACATTTCACCACAACCGCACATCATCACTATCACAGTATCATTTCCACACACCAATAATTGCATCATTATCTCAAATCTTCATCGACCATACCATTCACCATAACCACAATACACCACTACTACACACCGCCACTACCAACAAATATCCGGCTATCACACACCTTCAGACGCATAATTCACCACAGCTACACACCATTACCATCAATAACCATACCAATACCAGAAACAACCAACCACTACCATAGGACGTGAATAAAATCTCAACCACACCACTACCACGCAACTACCATACACTTTCATTAGCCTAATCATACACCGCAACCAGTACAAATTTTCATCAGCCATCTTTACCATTACCACGTCTTGACAACCATTAATACCCTCAAGATAGTGACGTATTTTCTACTGTAATATATTGTTGCCGCAACCAGATGACTGTATACAACTTAGGAGAGCTCCATAGTGCTGAGAGATTGCTCGAGGCTATCTCACCACTCCAGTTCGATAAGTCTCTCTGTAGCTGAAAAAAATAATCTTAAGGCAGCAGGAATATAGTAAAATGCGTGATGTTGCGAAGACAGCAACTGCATCATCACCCTCAGTTGGCACCACACTATTACACATTCCAAATATCCACACAGTTAACCACTGCCACACACTCACGAATACCACACACTATCATCCCTCTGCTCTCGACCCCCATTAAGCCCGCGCCTCCTTCCCACAGTCCCCACCAACCACACAAGCCAAATTACGGCCCCCGGTTCCTGTGGGGCCTCCTGACTTGACCGTGCTACGAGGGATCGATTAGGGGACACCGCAGTGCTGGGGTGCGTAAGGAACATCACTACGTTAGGGAGAAAGTGGGCACTATTGTGGGACAAAAAGCTGACTATCTGAGGACAAACTGGGAACAATGTAAGAACAAATTTTTTTTTTCTTTTATAAATAACAGAACGGAGAAAGGAAAAACAAATGGGTAAAAAAAAAAAATCCATACACCAGATTACTGGTGTCCTCTGTTCATAAAATATCTGTAACAGTTAGACTTGAACAGTTGTGGGTTGAAATTTGAAGGAAAACAACCCTGGGGAAGCGAGTTCCAGAGAGATGCAGTTCGGGGAATGAAAGAATTCTGATAGGCAGAAGTTCCGCAATATGGTTGAGTGACATTCCAGTCATGAGCGCTACCAGATGCCCTTGTAGCACGAGGGAAGGCATGGAGAGGTGGCACCATGGACGCAACTTCGTCTGAACATTTGCCCAAAAAATATCTGTAAAATAATGCAAGGGAGGCAACATTCCTTCTTACTTGCAGGGGGCTATCTCGAACAAAATGGGTACAATATGAAGACAAGATACGGGACTATGTCGGACAAAATGGGCACTTTGCGAAGACAAACAGAACCATATGGGAACCATATTGAGACGAAACAATAACTATCTGGGGTAAATATAAAAACTGTCTGGAGACTATGCAGTCAGAAAATGGATACTTCTTAGGAACTATCAAGGAAGAAAAATGAGAATTATTGTGGACTATTCGTGGGCGAGTTGGGTACTATTTGAGGACAAAGTTAAGAGTCGCCTGTCTGGAAACTTCACGAACCACGGGAAAATTTTAGGAACAGCGGAGACTACTGAAGATTTGTTTGGTGACCTGATGTGCAGACTGTGAGGATTAATCAAGGTTAAATGGGAAATTCTGCATATTATTTCTGGATCCTAAAGGGACTGCATTAGGACATAAGGGACAAAACGAGGGCAATTTGGGAACTACTCAGATATAAAGCAAAAACTAGTTTGTGACCGTTCAGGGATAAATTAGGGAATATGTGATGAGTACTGCAGGGATAGCTGGGGAAAAAGGGGGAGTATCTGGGAGCTAAACCTGGACTATTTTGGGAATGCTAAGAGACAAATTAAGGAATATTCGAGAACTAAGCTGGGCAATGTGGGAACTATTCACAGAGAAGACGAGAAGCGTATGGAGACTACTCGGGAACAAAGGAAAATCATTTGGAGATTATTCAGAGACAGAATGAAGACAATTACGGATACGAGAAAGAGGACTTTTAGGATTTTTTAGGATTATTTGAATAGAAAATGGGGACTATTTGGAGACCATTTATTAAATAACCGAAGTCAACAGAGATTAGGCTATTCGACAAGAAAACAAGGAATATTTAGCGGCTATTCAGGGACTAAATAAGGGCTACTCGGGCAATATTCAAGACTGGGTCAAAGAATAGTTTAAGGATTTAAATTTCCTAAAGCAGACTTTATAGATCTACCCCGAGACCAACCTACATGTCATAAAAATACCCCCGCTAATACCAATACACCAGTCCTTTATGAGACAGCCCTAGCATGTATTCAATGTGGACGGTGGGTGTTAGGGCCGAAGTGGTGACATGTGGAGCTATATTGTATGTAAGAGGACTACTGGGCCTTGGAAACAGGCTGTGAAGCCTTTGCCCGGAGTTGGACACATTAAAAAAAATGAAGTGTATTCAAGACCTAAACTAGGACTATTTGGGGAATAAACAGGGATTAAAGATGAATTATTTGGAAACAATCTAGGGAGATCACGGGGACTGTTTGGGGATTCTGTGGGGACTAAACAGGAAATAAACGTGGTTTATTTGGAATTATTAAGGGAAAAAAAGAGGAGTAATTGAGTGACAGTGACGGGAAACACGAGGTATATTCAAGTTACAAAGGGTATGACGAGGACCACAGTGTATGGGTAATATACAGGGATTATTTGGGACTCTTCAGGGAAATATGTAGGGATTTTGAAGAATAATCTGGTATTTGGGGTGATTTCAGGGACCACATTGAAACCTCAGGGAAACATGTAGTGAAGTAGAGGAATATTCGAGGATTTTTAGGGATTTTAGGGACAATAATGGAACCAGGGAAATACATAGGGATTTTGAGGAATATTTGAGGACTTTTAGGGACTTCAGGGATCATATTAATTCTCCAGACAAATATGTAGGGATTATGAAGAATATTCAAGGTTTTTTAGGGAATTTAGGGACAATTTGGAACTGTTTAAGGACTAATTGTGGACTACTTAGGAAAGGCTTAAGGAAACTAGGATATACCAGGGGAATTTGGGAATTATTTAGGCCCTACTTAATGGCTAATTAGGGACTACGTGGGGGCTATATAAGGAATAAGGGGGTCTGTCTGGGGCTGCCTCGTGTGAAGGGGTCAAGTGGTCTAAAAAATGGAAGAGGAATGGGGAAAGTTGGAGAGGATGAAAGAGTGGGAAAAATACGAAGGAAGAAAGACTGGTGGAGGAATGGAAGGGAGTGTGTGGAGGAAGAGAATGTGTGCTTGAGGAAAGGAGTATGTGGAAGGGGTAGAGAGTGTGTGGGTGAGGTAGGGAGTGCAGTGGTGAGATTGGGAGTGTGCGGCAGAGGTAGAGAGCGTGTGGGTGAGGAAGGGAGTGTGTGGGAGAGGTAGGGAGTGTGTGGGAGAGGTAGAGAGTGTGTGGGAGGGGAAGAGACTGTGTGGAAGAGGAAGTGTGTGGAAGAGGAAAGGGGTGTGTGGAAGAGGTAAGGAGTATGTGGCAGAGGCAGGGAGTGTGTGGAAGAGGTAGAGAAAGAGAGAGAGAGGAATAAGGGTACAACCAGGCAAGGGAAAGCCAGCCTTCCATTACTCCTCACAAGTACCAATATCGACACTTTATTGGTGCCATCATTACCATGTCCAATCTTACCCACATTCACCACAGCTACCACCATCCCTACCATCATTAGTGTTACCTCCAGTCCTGCCGCTATCGTCAGTAGTATACCATTTACATCATTGGTATTATCAATAATAGTCCTTTATTTTTACTGTCCTATTAGCCTATAGGTGGTAGGTTGTGTCATTCATCACCCATTCACTGGATGTAGTGGTGTCTACTTCTTCCTTCCCCTTTCTCATTCTATCTCTGCGTCTGCTCTGCTTTCTTATTACTTCTATCTTTCCCTCCGTTCATAATTTACTACCTGTACTCTTCTTCCCACTTAGGGTGCTCTACATTGAGCGAGAAGCCTAATTGTTTTCTGGAACCCAAACCATTTGTAAAACTGGATGGTAACCATAACCAAATTACGGGGTGAAGAGGAACCTGTTATGGTGCCACCATTAACTGGGTGGTAAAGCAAATGTGGAGACCATCCAACCTCCACACTATTTCCTGCGCCTTGCTGTGGTGAGGCGCTGTTAGCTGCAAGGGGCCATCGGTTCCTTGCATGGGACAACCCTGCATGGGAGGTTGCTTTCCTGCAGTTGATGGGTCTGCTTGACCAGACAGATTGGGATTGATCAACAACCACTCTCGTATTGGGCTCTGTTCTATCAGTCGTACCACAGCTACTACCACCCCATCAAGTTTTCCTCGCCATTTTAAATATAGCGCAATGGGACTAATGACAGCGACTCTACAACGTTTAGATATGAAAAGTGCAGCTGTAATTCTTCACTCTGACATGCACAAAATGACCAAAATTTTTTACTCTCGAAACAAGCATTCTTCAATACCAACAAAAGATGGAATCATTCCGCACTCTTTCTTACTCTTCCTGTGAAAGCGAGTAATATATGTGGACAAATCAAAGATGACTGTCAGAAAATAGAAAATTAATAATTAGCAATAATTACATTCTAGTATCGGTAGTTGTTGTTGGTATTGCACCAGCTTCATCTGAAACGTGAATCTGGTGGACTGCAGGTTAAAGCTGCTCTTCAACGCAGTCCACCATCCTCTTTTCGAGGAATAATGATGAAGTAAATGGTCACTTGTAAAACCGGGTAGTGGAGCCACTTAGTCACATCATTGCCAACACGTGAAGGCGTTCCTCTCCATCATTACCGTATTCTGAACTCGTAAGGTCCAACAACTTACCAGCAAGCTATTCCATTCATTAAAAAATATCTCCTCCAGTGCTGTGAAACCGTCAGACAGCCACAGGAATATCTAGAAAGCACACAGAGCGCATACCTACGCCAATGCCAGTGCCATTAAAAAGGATCCGGATCCGAATCCGTGGAGATATTGTGTAGACTACATAGGATCCGGATCCGCCCACAAATTAATCAATTGTTCCTTGACCCATGACCTACTCTTCCACAAAATTTTATTGACATTTATTGAGAACTTTTGGAGATACTAAACATAGGATCCGGATCCGGATCCAGATCCGCCTCAAAATTCAATCAATTCTTTCGTGGCCCATGGCTCACCCTTCCACTAAATTTAACTGAAATTCATTCAGAACGTTTGGAGATATCGTCTGGACAAACAGACAGACAAACATAGGTAAACAAATAACCTCCTCCAACTTCGTTGGCGGAGGTATCAGAATGCATCATAGGATTAGAGAGGTTATGAAGGAAAATAAAAAAAAATGTAAAAGGAAAGGAAACTGAAAATACATATTCCACACTGATAGTTGTTTCTTGAGGCTATTTAAAGTTTGTGAGAGACAAATCAGGCGTGTATTTCAAGAGTTTGCTGGAGAGAGAGAGAGAGAGAGAGAGAGAGAGAGAGAGAGAGAGAGTGTGTGCAGGAAGGTATTTTCTGGAAAATCCCGCCATGAATTTTTAATGTTTTTATGACCACAGTCTGAAACTGGAAGAAGGTATGGAAGATCCAGAAAGAGATAAAATTTCTATATAGCCTATTAAGAGGAGGCCATTGGGGAAAAAGAAATGGTTGATCAGATTCATAAAAACATGTTTGCCAGTGGAGAGACAGTCCAAACTTTATTAATGAAATCACACACACACACACACACACACACACACACACACACACACACACACACACATATATATATATATATATATATATATATATATATATATATATATATATATATATATATATATATTATATCGTTTCTGTTGCACGAATAAACAGGGAGTCTCAGGAAGCAAACTGGAATCAGGGAGAGAAATATGTTAGCCTGCGTGATATCCTACTTTATTTTACCAAACCTGAAAACTTGCAATCGAAGAATCTAAAAGTTTGCTATTTCTCTGGGATAAACGCATTGTAGTCGTTGAGAGAGAGAGAGAGTGAGTTGGGATGGGCAAATGGCTATAGGAGGGGGGTGATGAAGAGAAGGCCGGATGAGTTGTTTCAAGGGTAACATAGATGGAGGATGGTGTGTGCCTTGAATTTAGAAAGACGAGTTGAGGGGGATAGTAAGGTGTAAGTGAGGGGTAAGAGGAGACTGTGAAAGAGGGGGGAAGGGAGCAGTAGTGATAGTGGGGGGGGGTGAGGGAAAGAGTAAGGTTAGTGGAAAGGGTGAGGGGAAGTAATGGGAAAGGGGAAAGGAAGAGGGCTGAACAGTGAGCGGAGATAGGAGATGAGGTGCTTTTGTTTGTGTGATTGGTAAGCATTTATTTGGTCTAAAATGTGAATATATAACACGTGTACAACATTTCTTTGCTAATTCATTTCAAGACCAAAGCCTTTGATGAATTAGCTGGACTTTCAGGGGGTAGTGGGGGTTTCATATGAGATCTGAGAAGGGGGATGGTGCGGAAGAGGGGTGAGATGAGGTGCGAGGGAGTGCGATGGTTGTGGGGCGGAGGGTATGACGCCAGGGAGGTATAAGAGAGGGAAGGAATCGGGTGAGAGGAAATGGTGTGGTGCGTAGGGTGCGGATGAGAGGTGGGATTGCGTCGGGGTAATGGGCTAGGGAGCACATGGGGAATTATTTAATTCGGGCGGTGCATCGTACTTAATCATTAGTTACTGAGAGTAATACCGAATCACGAGAGGGGTCGTTACTTTGTATTCACAGGAGAATTTTTAGTACCCCATTCTTAACTATTCGTTGGTAATCTCCTTTATTGTTATTATTATTATTGTTGTTATTATTATTATTATTATTATTATTATTATTATTATTATTATTATCTGTTAGCTGTTCTTGGTATTCTCCTTTAATCTAAAATTGTGTTAGTACCAAACATGAAAATAATAACGGGCAATATCCGAAATTAACCCGGTAAGGCTGAGGTGCTGAGGGAGCCCCACGAGAATATGGCCAAAGGAGAAACATCGCTTAGGTTCAATTTCATGGACGCTGTGGGTAAAGATATAACATTAATTTATTGTACTGTACATATATCTGGTTTACTGTAAGGCACTAATGTCATACTGTGGCTCCCATGAGTATCCCAGCAGACTAGAAAGGCTCATATTGTCTCATAAGGGCCATTAAGGACCGAAACTTTAGCTTCAAGTCTTTAAGGCCACGGCAAAATTTCTGTATTATAATAGTCGAAATTCTGGCTGATGGAGTACATTGGTAATAAAAAAAAAAAAATCTATAAGTATATGAATGCCGGTATATAAATAAATAAATAAAATAAATAAATAAATAAACATAAATAAATATAGCAAGGGAAATGGACGAGTAAAACATAAAGCCTTTTTTTGTGTATTGTGAACGATATTCTTACAGCAGAATCGTTACCAAAATCAAAATACCAATGTACGAGTATAACCCTGTTAGAAGGAAAGAAATCAAGAATGAGAGCAGTGAAAATGAGTTACATGAGAGGAGCACGTGCAGTGACAGGGAGAGACAGTCAGAAAAATGAAGAAGTATAGGAACGTTGTGGTGCTGATATGAATGCGACAGAAAATGTTAAGTGAAATGCTTTGAGGTGGTTTGGTCAAGTAGAGTGGGTGGAGAATGAGAGACTGACTAGAAGAGTGTATGCGATTAAGGTGGTGGGAGAGAGGAGGAGGGGGAGCCCCTAGGATGTTATGGAAGCAAGGAGTGGAGAGATACATGAAGGAGGGGTGTAAGCTGGAGCAAGGGCAGCCAAATGGCAGAAAAAGAAGCAACTTTGAGGAGATTTGATTTTGGTCACCCGTTACGGAATTAAGACGTCTGGCATTAGACAGATAGATGAAAAACCAGAAACATATTTTATGTCACCTGCAATTCTAAAGCACTGTAGTTGCTTTACTCTCACGTAACAAAAAAACTGCCACTTCACATCGAACGCTGAAGGGCTGCAAGAGATGGGTAATAAAATATGTTGCAAGCTATGAAGAACTTTAACGAAATGGCAGTGGATTCAGTATTATCTTATTGTGTCATTAAGTAACAGCCATTCTGCTAAAAGGGGACGCAGACCTCCCTCGGGTGAAGTAATACTGACCGTAGCCATGGTTATGGTCAGGCACTTTGTCCATAGATTAAAATGTCCAGATGGAGACTGAAAGTTTTTACTACGTAATACCACCACGGCATAAATCAGAAGCTTATATTTAACCCCTTCAAGCCAGTGACGTATTTTTACTTTATTCCAATACCCCTGAATGTCTGGGTTTGAAATCCAAGATATGGTGAAAGTGAAGTGGATTCGGGTACGGTAACTAATTTCATAGGCTAGCACCCTGTCGATTCAGTAACAGAGAAAGCAGTCCAGCATACTCTGAAATATCTTTCTCTATTTACACTAAACTGCACATTATCATATTCTGTATTTCATAAGTACCCAAATGGTGTCTTAACACTACAAGCGGGGGAGGGGGGGTACCATGAATTTCTCCACCGTCAGCCTCTTTCCTAATGACATTTCTCTCCCGGACCTTTCTCTGTCGCTTATTTTTTCTTTCTTTCTTTTTTTTTAATCCATTTCAGCAACATTTATTGCTGAATTTTACTTTCTGTTAAACACCACCTCTCCTTTAAGTCTCACTTTTTTCTTAGTGAGACTGAGCTGTCTGAGGCTGCTAATAGCAAACCCTTCTCTGTATCCTCCTATTTTTTTTAATACTCATTTCAGTTCCGCAGGTGACTGTTGCTTGTATTTATACAATGGCTTAAGTACTTCTGGTGTTCCTGAACTTGATTCTTTGTAAGTTTCAACAAGCTGGCTTAAGCTATCCTGCCATTCTCTGACTGAGTGTATTTGTACTGTTCAGTTATTCCCTAAGTCAGTCGACAATGAAAAGTCCATTGGCAAACATTTTTAAGCGGAATACATTCTTTCAATCTCTCCCTTTTACTGAAATACCCATTTTAGAGGACCTCAATGTTCACCATGACCTTCTGCTCTTTCTCCATTCACTGATCGACCTGGTGAAGAAACGTACACCTATTCTGTCTTTAATCATCTACGGCAAGTGTTACTGACCGCTTTGGAGAGAATTTCAACGTAAATGAAGTTTTTCTTACAATGTTATCTCTGCCTAGTCTGTCAATATTCTTCTTTCCTTTGGTCTTCTGTGGTCAGTATTTTCTCAGTACCCTGGCCAATTGCTACACTAAGGCCTGGGGACCTCTCCAAGAAGCCAGCGTCTGTGATGTTTTGGCGCTGCAGACTGGGACGCTCTCAGGCAGTCTTTTTTTTTTTTAAATCTGGAACGATTACTGCTTCCATGGCTGAGATCCATTCGAGAGTGTTTTGCTGATGATGGTATTTCGGATAGGCTATGGAAGCATCCATTCCTAGCATGGAGGTTGAGAGTTTTGAACGTTGAGAATGGAGTTGCGAGAAACAAGACCGAGAGATTTGAGACAGTGTCCTAGAATATGGCTTAAGGATTAAGGAACTGAACAGAGAGGCTGCTATAAATCGAGCAGCGCGGACAATCACCGTTAGATGGCCAAGGCCAACACATGCAGACTTGTTGGAAAGATGAACGAAGTACCGTACATTCCCCCGATACACGGAGAACCTTCCCATGACATATACCTTAAGAGTCACACAATTCTCATAATGCAAGTATAATCCTTAAAGACAGACAGACAGGTAAACACACACACACACACACACACACACACACACACACACACACACACACACACACACACACACACACACACACACTCAAATATCCGAGAGACAAATATTCCCTTTAAAGATACTTAAATTCTCGGAAAAGCAATTAAACTTCTCTGATACAAACGGGACCCCCAAATCTTAAAGATTTTTAAGAGCATCAGTGTCTTAAGGAAAAAAAAAAAGACTACATTCCTCAAAACACAGAGCCCCCCAGACATATAAGTCCGAAGAATGAAGCATAAATTCCTCCAAGAACACAAAAATACCTTACCGACAAATATTTCCTGAAAGATTTATAAGTTCCATTAAAAACACACAGCTCCCTAAAGAACAACACATTTTTTGGAGGCACAGAAATTCCCTTTACAAATAACCTAAATCAAATACAGCGTACTCGAAAAGATACGTATATCCCCCAAAATACAAATATATGCCCATCAAACAAACGAATTCCCGCAGAGACACATATTTAGTAAAAGACATTGTATTTCTGGAATTAAAAGAGGCCTGAAGTTTACGAAATCCTACGATACACATTTCCTAAAGGACAAATAAATACCGGTATCCTACTGTTCTTGTTGTGACCCTTTGACAATCTGGACGTAAACCCAGAGGACTGGAGGAAACTGGCCACTTCACCCACAAAGTCCCGGCGATCTTTTGTTGAGTTTGTGTTGAAGTATTGTCTGTGTTGTGAAAGTGAAGTGCCTGAAGTAAGCAAGAGTTCTGTGTTGTGAGGGGCTGCACTACAGTGTAGGAATCGTAAACTGTTTTTTGTGAGTTGCATTTTGTGTTGGCAGTGAAGCAGGGAAGGGGTTACATCTTAGTACGGTTTGGTGCACTCTCTGGGAATAACAGCTTTTGTCTCATCAGGAACGTAGTGACCTGGGGCTATGCTGCTCATTGCCTGCATGTAAGGTAAGGGTGACTAGCCTCACTTTTCCCTGAGAGGCATTTTATGAAAAAAATATCTCGGATGTAAATCCTTGCAGTTCTCATCCAATAAGAGCGCCTTAACCCAGTGGATTACCGGCATTCACTTGATTATACGATTACCACCCATTTCATAAATGGTTTCCTCAGTACAGGAGGAAGCCATTATGATAGTCACTCAGTGTACAGTCACCAGAAGGCAGCACTACATCGAGTGAGTAGATGATGGGCGCCCTCCCCACCGCGCTAAGTGACTTAAAATTTAAAAACTTTCTAAATTCCCTAAAAATACAAAGGACATTCCCGGGGCCGTGCGGCAGAAAATACCCCCACGGGCTCTTCTAACAAAACAGCGAGGGATCTCCCCGTTGTGCCCGCCAGCCCAAACTCATTAAGACTCTCCTCATAAAACGCTTTTCTTCGCCGCCTCTCCTTCTCCTCCTTCTGCCCGGCCCTTCCTCTGGCGTCCTTCCTACCCTTCCCTCCTACCACCCAAATCCCCTCTCCTTCCTGCTTCCCCCTCCCACCCCTCCGTCCCCGCCCTCCTGCTTCTTCCCCCCTCCCAGCCCACCCTTGCCAGTTGCAGAATTTGGAGAGGCGGAGAGAGGGAGGGGTGGGACGGAAAGCAGGAAGGAAGGAGTGGGACCCGAGGAGAAAAGTGAAAAGGAAGAAATGAGGAGGGGGAATGGATGGAGGGTAGTGGGAAGAACAGACAGGAAGAAGAAAAGCAGAAATAGGGGAAGAGAAAAGTAAGGAAGATGTGGGGAAGAAGGAGGTACTAAGAAAGAGGGAAGAGAAGGAGAAGGGAAAATGAATGAAGAGAGGTGAAAAGAACGAGAAGAGTGGAAGGACGTAAGAAGAAAGAAGAGAAGGAAGGACAATTGAGAAGAGTGGAAGGACGTGAGAAGAAAGAAGAGAATGGAGGACAAGTAGTAGGGAAGGGCAGGAAAGAAGGCAAGAAAGGGGACGGAAGGAGGGAAATGGAAAGAAAAGTTATGATGAAGGGAATCAGAAACGAAGGAAGGAAGGGAGGAGGGAAATGGAGAGAAAGGAGGGAATAGGAAAGATAAGGAACAGAAATGGGGAGTACAGAAGGATAAGAGAGGGAAGAGAAGGAGGAAGGAATGAGGAAAGTGAGAAGGAGGGAACGGGGTGGAAAGAGGGATAAGAAAAAGAAGGGAAGGAAGGAATGAAAAGAAGGAAGGGAAGGAATGAATGAAAAGAAGGAAGGGAAAGAAGGAAAGGAAGGGGGGAAGGGAAAGTATAAGGAGTGAGGAATGGCGAGAAAAGAAGGGAAAAATGGGGAAGAAGGAAGGAAGAAGATGAGAAGGGAGAAGGAGGGGAAATGAAAGGAGATTAACTGGAAAGAAGAGAGAGGGAGGGAAGGGAGGAGACAACTGAGTGAAAGAAGTAGGGGGGGAAGGAAGGATGAGGGTGAGGAGGAAGGAAAGGGGATGGAAGAAGAGGAATGAGAAGAGGAAGGGAAGTGAAAAGGAAGGACAGAAGGAAGGCAAGAGGAGAGAAGTGTAAGGAAGTGGGTAGGAAGCAAGTGGGGAGGAAGGAAGGAAGAGTGAAGGCGGGAGGGAATTGAAGGGGGAGGACAGAGAGGAAAAGAAAGAAAAAAACGCTGGTAAAGGGTCAAGTAGGAGGGAATTTTGAACACACTGGGTTATAAAAAAAATGGTTGCAAGACGAAGAGAAGGAGAGACGAGTGAAAACAGGAGGAACCAGACAAGGAAGAGAGGAAAATATATACCGCGAAGGAGAAGGGAAGGGAGAGGGATGGAAGGAAAAGAGAGAGAGCGGGAGGAGGAAGAGGGTGACAATGGGGGAGGAAAGGTGAGAAAAGGTGGGAGAGGAGAGAAGGTGAAAGAAACGGGAAGAAAGACATAAAAAGAGGAGAGAAAAAGAAGGGGAGTGGAGGAGACTCAAATATAAAAGAGAAAAGAGGAAGGGAGAGATGAATAGAAGGGTGATGGAGGGATATAAAATGATGGGAAGAAATGGGACGAAAAGTGAAAAAGCAGGAAGAGAGTGACAGCAGATCGAAATACAAAGAGAGGAGAGGACTGAAGAAAGGGAAGGAAGAAAAAAGGGAGAAGGGAAGACAGAGGGAAAACCAGAGGGAGGAAAGCTGAAGGAGAAACGGATAAAAAGAAGAGAGGATGAAGAAAATCAGAGAGGTGGGGGAAAGTGATGGAAGGAAGTTCGGCTGATTTATGAGCAGAGGAGTAAAGAAGGAAAAGATGGAAGGACTGAGGGTTGAGGGAGGAAGCGAGGAAGAGAAGGAGAGAAAAAGTAAAAGAGAAGGGAAAAAATTAGACGGAGAAGGAAAGGAGAGAGGCGAAAATAAAAGGAGTGGGAATGTTGGAGGAGGAAAATGGGAACAGAGAAAGAGGCTAGGGAACGAAGTTGCAACAAGGGGAAAATTGGAACAATGTGCAGCAAGAAGTGTAGATGAAAAAGAAGAAAACAAGAAAAAGGAAGATAACAAGAATGTGAAAAGTGAGAAAACGTAAATGAAAAGAACATGAAACAGGATCACGAAAGAGAAAAATTTCAGAAAGAGAACATGGCTTTGGAATATACAGTGAGAAAGGGTGTCTGAGGAAATATATAAGAAGAACTTAAAATGAAAGAGGTAAAGAAGGGGATAAGAAAGAGGAAAAATAATTTAACACAAATAGGAGCACTCACTCAGTGCAACACCCGCGACACCAACTGGTCTAAAGGCAGCGTACTGTATTTTGACTTGGCCCCGTGATTTTGACCTTCAACAAATTACTCTCAGAATTAAAATACCCGGTACTTAATTTTTGCGTGAACCTTAGCTTTTCCACCAAGTTTGGCTAAAAAAAAAAAAAAATGAAAGCTATTCGTTTCACAAGTGCCGGTGTAAGATGAAAAATAGAGAAGGGTGAAAGCAAAGCAAGAACCGAGGCAAGGGAAAAGAAAACTGTAAGGGAAGACAACGATTCAGCCGGCAAAAAGTAAGAGTGAGAGAGGAAGGCACAAAGAAAAGCTGAAGAAAGATGAATGGAGGTGAAGACCAAGAAAAAAGGAAATGGAAAGAGAAGAAGATGACAGATTAAATAATGTGAGATGGAGGAAGGAAGACAAGTGAAAATTTGGTGAGAAATGGAAGGAGGTTAACAGAGGACGGAATGAATGAAGACAAGTTCGAAAAAGTGAAAGGGTGGGAAAAAAGGTGAAAAGAAGAACAGAGGAAATTTTAAGGGAATGAAGGAACAAAGAAAAAAAAATGAGAACGATACTATGAGAGAAAGAACGAGAAAGAGAGAAGGGAAAAACAAGAAAAGTAGGGGAAAATGAAGAAGCGAGGAAAGAAAGAAGGAAAGAAAGCGTGGAAGAGAAGACGAAGGGGAAAAAAATATGATGGAAAGGAAAACTAAAAGTACTAGAGAAAGGTTAAAGTCATGAGAGAGAGAGAGAGAGAGAGAGAGAGAGAGAGAGAGAGAGAGAGAGCAGGAGGTCAAAGAAGACAAGAACTAGTGAACGAAGACATGAGGTGATTAATGAGAAAATGAGTGGACGAGAATAGCACGATATAAAAGAGTCGGGGAAGGAGGAGGAAAAAAATAGTAGAGCGAGAAGTAAAGGAAGAGAAATGAAGAGAGGAAACGAGGAGAAGGACGACAGGGGAAAACATGATAGAAAGAAAACTGCGCTCACTTACTGATTTAAGGATCGTACAGTTGACGCTGCCTGTGACTTTGACTTTAGAGCCATTGTTCTTGAAATGAATATAGCCCATTCTTGCCTGATCCTGTACTCTTCCACCGAATTTGGCCTAAGTCAAGTGAAAACGGTTTAAGTTGACCTTGCCATATGACTTTGACCTTTGACACTTTGTTCGGAGGAAAAAACATAGCAGCAGGTTGACTCGCTGGCCGATCTTTACCCTTTCGACCAAGTTTGACTCAGTTTAGAAAAACAATATTTACACACACAGACACACACACACACACACACACACACACACACACACACACACACACAGTAAAGCACAGCAGTTGTTCTTGTTTTTGCGATTTCAGGTATCAATAAAAAAAAACTATGGAGGCAGGGAAAAAGGCAAAGAACAAAAAAAAAAAAAAAAGACGGGAAGAGAGCAAAACAACGAGAAATGAAAGGAGGAAGGAAGAGAACATGTGGAGAAATCTGAAAGGAGAGAATAAAGGAAACGTAATCTGTAGGGGAAGTAAGAAAAAAAATGAGGAAAGACAAAGAAAGTCGCTGGAAAAAAAAAAAAAAAAAAAAGGAATAGAGCAGGAAGCCACGAAGAGCAAAAGAATAACGAAAGGAAATAAGAAAAGAAGAAAATGAGAGGCTGAGAGAAGAAAATGATGAAAGAAAGGAGTGAGAGACGACAAAAGGAAAAAAGGAAGAGGAGCAGGAGAAAGATGAAACGATAACGGAGGGGAAACTAGAGAGAGAAAGAAATGAAGAAATTGGAGAAAATGAGTGGGAGATGGTGAGAAAGAAAAGAGAAGATGGAAGAAGACGAGAAGAGGTGAAACAGAAAGAGAAATGTGAATAGAACAAGACAAATAGAAAAGCAAAAGAGAGGTGAAGGAGGAAAAAGGTTTGAGAGAGAGAGAGAGAAACGTTTACCCAAACTATACCCCGTTGACGCGTTGGGAGTGCGGGTGTAAAAAAAAGGAAACGAGGACAACAACAAGAAGAGGAGAAAGCTGAAAGAGGGTGAACCGAGAGAGAGAGAGAGAGAGAGAGAGAGAGAGAGAGAGAAAGAGAGAGAGAGAGAGAAAATAGGGGACAGACTACAAGACGACGGATAAAAGAATGAGAAGAATAGGGAAAAAATCAAGGAAGAGGAGCTGAACAAACATGATGCAGCGTTAAAACTGGGAAGAGGAGGAGGGAAAGAAAATAACCAGAAAAAAGTGAAACAGGGTAAAGGAAGCAAAAATGTTCTGGGTGAAGACGAGGAGATTCGTGTATGTTTAAAAGAGAAAATTTGTCTATCTGTGGATCCTCTATGGAAATCGAAGGGGATGCATTTAAAACTCTAACAAGATTGCTGGACCTCAGAGAACGGACTACGTAATAATTGTTCAGAGAGGAAACAATGAAAATATTGAAGAACAAGAGCGGAAGAGCACAAGAGAAAGAAGACAGTAATAAGGAATAACAAAATAAAAAAGAACACTAAAAATAAGACAGAAAAAGACGAAAAAGGAAAAGACAGCAAAAAAGGGCAAAAAAACTCATGACAAAAAAAAAAAAGAGGAAATAGGACAGAGAAGAAAAGGATAAGAGGAAGAAATCGAGAAGAGGGCAAAAAGAAGATGAAAAACCAGGAAAGAAAGGAATAGCGACAGAAGGAATGGGAAAACAAGAAAAGGGAAAATAGGTAAGGCAGAAGCAACATAAAGTTAGAGGAAGGAAATGAAGCAATGAAGGGAAAATTGGTAAAAAAGAAATGAATGTTAAGAAAGTCAAAATAAAAGAAGAAATTAAAAAAAAAAGAAAACAAACGAAAAAGGACCAGCGGGAAGAGGAGACAGAGAACCGTAGAAAGTATTAAAGTGAAGGAATTCAGGGAAAACAGAAAAAGGCAGGCAGAAAAGAGAAACAAGAAAAGAGAAGAAAAGGGAAAAATGATAAGAAAGAATGATGAAGGAAAGAGGAAAAGGGGCCAGAGAAGTGTGAAAGCGTGAATGTAGAGAACGACAAAATGAAAAGGACTGAGAGGGAAGACAAAAGTAGCAGAGAGGAAAGGGAAAGATAAAAATAAATAAAGAGAAGGAGCAATGGAGAAGGAAAAGGAAAGGGACAAGAAAAGGAGAAAATGAATAGCATGACGAAAAGTCAAAAAACATCTTTAAAGGGCTGCAGGAAAAGAAGAGGAAAAAACAGAGGAGCAATGATGAACGGTGATAGCGGAATAAACAGTGCAAAAGAATATAACAAAGTAGGAGGATGGAAAAAGAGGACCGAAAGAAATGTAGAATTAGTAGGACAAGGAGGCAATGCAAAAGAAATGGAAGGTGCTTTGAAAGACAAGAAGCACAAGTGCAAACATGAACTCTGAAAATGGAAGAATGGACGAAGGAAAAAAAAAAGTGGGGAGAAAGTTTGATTATACTGGTAAAAGGAAAGAGGAAGGCGAATGGATAGTAGTAAATGAAATGAGAAAAAAAAATAAGGAGGACGAAGAGGGAAGACTGCCGCAGAGGAAACTAAGGGAACGTAGTAGAGACACTCAGGCTGAGACAGTTTGACAGAATAAGTACGGTAATGAGAGACAAAAGGAGCTGAAGGAGAAAAAAAGTAGAAAATGAAAAAAAAAGTCAGGATGAAAAGAGAATAAGCAGAACCACAGAAGAAAGTTAAGAAAAATAGCAGAAATAAAGGACAGAAGAATAAATTACAGAAGAAAATGAAAAGGGCGAAAAGGGAAGACAAAGAAGCGGATGGTAAGGAACAGGAAAAGAGTCAGGTACAGAGTGGGAAAGAAAAAACATTACATGGAATACAGGAAAAAAGCGGAAGAAAATGAAGGAAAAGAAGGAAGAGAATGAGAAAAAAGATATAAATAATTGAAAATAAGAGGGAGGCATGGGAAACTAAGGCTAATGGAATTTGACAGAAAAAGAAATAAAAGAATGAGATAAAAATTTACAGAGGAACCGGGGATAAGGAAAGGAAAGCTAAGGAATGAAAAATAGCAGAAGAAATTGAAAAAGGAAAAGACGTGGATGCAATGAAAAATATAGGGAAGAACAAGAGCTATTAAGGCTGGTAAGGTTAGCAGGAAGGAAAAGTGAAAGAGACAAGGCAGTATAAAGCAATAATGAATAGGGCGTGGGAGAAGGTAAAGAAGAAGGCACAAAATAATGAAGAAAAACAAAGAGAAAGAATAGGGAAAAAGACAAAGTAATGGGTATAAACGAAAATGGCAAGGAGTGAAGGCTGTAGAGGAAAGTTTATAGACGACAAGAGGCGAAGAAACTCAACCATTAAGCCAGATTTGATGCAGTTTTCCATAATACTGCCGACAGAGAGACAAACCGAAAGACAGACAGAGCCAAACATATATCACCCTCACGCCTGGACGCGCGGGTGTAAAATGGAAGCGAACACGTGGAAAGAACAAGAAGTATAAAAAATGAATACTGTTAAGAAAGGAGGAGCACAAGAAAAAGTAAAATTGAAAATGACGACGAGGAAGGGAGACGGGTTGGAAAGTAAGGGGCAGGACAAGAGGCACTCACGCCGGGAGAGTTTGGTGTGAGTTGCGACGGACCCGGCACGCTAAGTGACTCTCCCCACCCACACACTCTCCTCAAACTTTCCTCTTCTCTATTCGCTATTTGCCACGTTTTACACTTTCTCTTTCTTCTTGCATTCTTCACACTCTTTGTTGTAAATACACACGTACCCCCACCCCCCCATACACACACTTTTTCCATATTGTTTACATTCTTTACCACACGCTCCTTCCGTATGTTTTGCTACTCATCACACTTTTTTCCTTCTTGGATTCTTCACACTATTTGCCACGCACTTTACGGTATCTGCTTTCCTCTCTACGCTGTTTGCCTCACACTTCTGCCTTCTTGAACTCTCTACACACTTCTCGCACCCTCCCACTCTTCTACACACAATATTCTCGTCTTTCCACACACCCTCCATGTTTACTTGGCCTGTCGACACTCTTCCTATCTCTGTGCACACTTTTTGCCTCTTTGCACTCTCCTCGCTCATTGCCACGCACAATCTTCCTAAATTTTCCACATACTCTCACTGTCTTCCTCGACTCTTATCAATTTCCTCCTGCCTTCTTGCGCTCCCCCTCCCCCCCCCACACGCCCTTCCTGCCCTGTTCATACACTTTTTCTGCCTCCCTGCATTCTTCATACACTACTTCCACCTTCCCATCACCTCTTCACACTTCCCTTGCTCTTTCCCACATTCTGTATGCCTTCCTCCACCCTCAGCACATTCTCCCAGTTACCCCAGAATCTCCTTGTCCTCTTCCACACAATATTCCCTACACCTTATATCATCTCCATCTGGACACACTTCACTAAACTTTCCCTGTATCCTTGAAGTCTCTCCACTCTTTCATGCACACTCTTTCTGGCTCTCCACTCTCTCCCCATTTTCTCCACACTGCCTCTTCCAACTCTTCCTACCACCACGCACTCTCAGAACTTCGTAACACTCTCCTTGTCTCCACGCACTCTGCATGGTTACAAACAGTCTCCTATTTCAGTAGACAAATGATCTCTATCTGCCTCTCCTACCTCTCCCCAGTTCCAGGCTCCCCTACCGCTTTATCACATTCTTCCTACCTCTGTGCACTCTCTCTCCATCAAATTCACGCACTCGTGTCATCTCACGCACTCTTCTTATCCCCACGAACTTTCCCCATGGACTCTACACACATTGTTCCTGCTTTTCAAAAACTTTCCTCTTCCTCCCACCTTCTGAATTTCTCCTTTTCTATTTTGGCACTGTCCGCTCCATCTCCACACACACACACACACACACACACACACACACACACACACACACACACACACACACACACACACACTCTTCTCTTCTCCCCACTCTCCATGCACCCTCTGCACCTGCGCTCTCTCTCTCTCTCTCTCTCTCTCTCTCTCTCTCCCACGCACCCAGCCACACCGCTCTTTAATTACTAAGACCATTGTGCGAGCCAGAATGTTCAAAAGCAGTTCCAGAATTCCTGTCCAAAATGTGGGAGGCAGGCGGGAGGTGTGCTTTCTGGGTGTCTGGTCATCATCATTAGCACCGCCGCAGCTCATTAGGGTAATTAAGCAGTTAATAGCCTCTGTTTCTGTTAATAGCCTTATTCAGCATCATTAGCCGCATTATTTTGTACCCATTAGCCGTATTTAACATTAAGAGCATTTTTTTTTTTTTACCTATCTGGATTTCTGCATTATCATCATCATCATCATCATCATCATGATCTTCTTGCACTCATTAGGATTATCTAGCACTAATTAGCAGTCATTAGCCTTATTTAGCATTATTCACCAATCAGATTAGCCTTTTTACTTAGCACCTATTCTTACGAAGTATTGTTTTACTTTTTATTTAACACTAATTGACTTTCATTAGCGCCATCTTCCGCTCATTAGTTACGGTACCTCCGCCAACGAAATTGGAGGAGGTTATGTATTCACCTATGTTTGCTTGATTGTCCACACGATATCCAAAATTTTCTAATGAATTTCAATGAAATTTTGTGGAAGGGTGGGCCATGGTCCAAGAAAGAATTGATTAAATTTTGTGGCGCATCCGGATCCTATGTATTCCACACAATATCTCCACGGATACGGATCTGGATCCTTTTTAACGACACTGGCATTGGCGGCGGTATGCGCTGTCTGAGCGAGCGCTCATTAGCGATTATTAGCCATTTATTTAGCACTGACGGTCTTAATCATTTTTCCTGTTATTCAGTACTTATTAATTTTCTGGGTGTCTGCTTTATCACCACTGGCAACACTGCACAGTTATTACTGTTATTTAGCACTCTAGCAGTAATTTTATTTAGCAGTATTAGCCTAGATAGAGGTGTGCGGTACGTAGGAGGACTACTAGGCCTTGAAAGCAGGCTGTGAAGCCTATGCCCAGAGTCGGTCACATAAAAAAAAAAAAAAAAAAAAAATTAGTATTTTTAGCAGTATTCGCTTTATCATTTTTCATTTTTAGAATTTTTGGCCTTATTATTTAGCATTTTTAACACTGTTTAGCATTATTATTATTAGGCAGTTTCAGAAGTATTGGTCTTATTATTTTGCATTTTCTTCATTTATTTGTTTTTAACAATATTAACCGTAATAAACCGTATCATCCGGTTTAGGTCATAGCAAAACGCATAAGACCACAGCCAAATTAAAACGCTGAACTGACTGTCCATATTAACAGTACTTTATATACACTTTCATTATTTAGAATTACTGTATTAACCTCATTTATTTCTACAGTATCAGGATGCTCATTTGCAACTTAAAAGCCGTATGTAGTTTTCTGTCATCGTCATTAGTAAGCTTAACATTGGCGCTTATTATGGTTCAGCAAATTTAGAACATATACAATATTCAGTAGTTTTTGTATTTAGCACTTAATACCTATGCTGGAAACGGAATCCTGATTATTACCACATGGTAGTCACTGTGGTTATTTAGCAAGCACCTTCATCATCATCATCATCATCATCATCATCCTGCCGCTTTTTCGCGCCTGTGAGTGGAGTTAGGTAGAGTCCAGAAAGCAAGGCAAAATGACGGTATACCTGATCAGAAGCATGCCCAAGGAAATGAGCCACACATTATTTCGCTGCCGATCGAAGCGTCCGAAATCATGACTGTACCTCAGAGCCACACCTTCCCTTACTTACGCACGTCATGTTACCCATCAAACAGGGCCACTCCGACGACTCTGAAGTTAAAAAAGAGGTACCAGATTCTAGTCACGCATTCTTCTGGCCCGATCTCATGCCAGTTAACTAACCTCATCACCCATCATAACTTGCTTTCTTCCACACTCATTAACCTTATCCATTTACCTTCTTGGCCAACCACGCCTTCTCCCACATTCAAAGTCACTCAGATATACCATTTTCTCCACACAGTTCATTCTCTGCATACCGTACTATAATATTAAAAATAAAGAAACCGTGAAATTTAATTATTATTATTATTACTGGGGCACGGCTGCTCAGTGGTTGAGCGCCTGATCCCGAGACTGAAGAGTCGCGAGTTTGCGCCGCGCCGGGGTAAGCTACCTTGCCGGGAGAGATAGCGCTTTCCTGTCACCTAGCTGGTTGTAGCAGCCGTGACTCAGTGGGTTAGAGCTCTCTGACCGAAGGGTCGGAGGTATGAGTCCACCCAAGGGTCATTGGTAGACATCAAGAAGGGTATCCGGTCATAAAGTGCTACAAGCTCCAAAACCAGAGTCCTCTACCTAGGGGCAACGCCTTAGCCCTTATCGAAAAAAGGGGACTCGACGTAAAAAATAATGATAATAATAATAATAATGATAATATTATTATTATTATTATTATTAATTTACTTAATTTTTTACATTTGATTAAAATGTATTTCACTCATCACAAAGAGAGTAAACGTACCCTCTCAGAAATTTTTGGTCCCCGTCTGAGAGTGTGTGAAGGGTCCTGGCAGCCACAGTACTCCTTTTCGCCTTTGACCTTATATATTAATGAGCGGCACCTCGCCTCCCCGTCCCCCTTGTCGTCCACGTAGAGGCTCATAATAAGCAACCCTAATTATTTTGAGCCTTCTAATTAATATGTAAAAATTAATGAATGCAAATTAACCCCTGGCCACCTCTTCCCCCTTCCCCATCTCTTTCCTTTAAGCTCCTCATTTTCATACTACCTGCTCCCCAACCACCCCCAACTCATGACCACCCCTCCCCCTTCCAGGCTTCCATATTCTTTTCCCTTCTCTCGGGTTCACCTCTTCCCCCCACCCCCTCCCCAATTATCTCCTTTCCCCTCCCCAGTCCTTTCCATTGCCCTAGCTCTTCATTCGTTACATCTCCTTCCTTACCACTTTGTTACCTCATCCCCGCCCTTACCCCTATACAGCCTCCTATCCCCCACTCTGTTCCCACCCATCACTTCCGCTTTTTCATGTAAGTGTTGTTGAGGTTATGGGGAAAAATACTCAAGGATCTTACTGAACAAATATTTTCAGAGAATGTAATAATCACACTAATGACGGCAGTTTTCATCCTACTGGTTTGTGGATAATGCTCTTTGATGTCAGCTAGCTATATTATTTTACCAGGCAGTATATATAATGGAATAACCATGATATTCTCGTGGTAATTAGAATTAGTATGTTTTGTGGAGACGATATTGTGGAATTAATGCTACGGTGGTAATACTGGCAATAAGTGTTAAATACTTACATATAAAAAACGATCAAGAAGACAAAGAGAAATGAAGAGGGATAAATCAAAGGTAAGGACAGTCTCACCATAGATCTCAGGCAGGGATACAGGTGACTTTGCACTGGATAGATTAATAATATTTACCATAACAAATGATTGAAATGTGTCAAATAAATCGAACCAAAAATAGTGACGATGAATATCTGAGTCCATAAGAGCTAGAAATTGTTCATGAATACTAAGTGTTACTTCCATAAATGAAAGAATGCTGATAAGTGTTAACGACACTGATAAATGTTAAATCATTACAACTTTAGGTGCATTTATCTAGTGAGGTATAGAAAGTTAAGAGTGAGTAAAAAAATCAGTGACCGCTAAATCTTGCCAGCGAGAGCTAAGCACTGTGAAAACTAGAACGAACAAATCAACAGTAAATTGCTATTGAATGATTTTACTAATAGTTGCTGACGTACTAATAAGCAACAAGTGACCCTGATAAGTACGCAATCATATATGAAAAAAAAAATTGTACTCAGTTATAAATATTGGTAATAGTGCGCAAAATGAAGCTCATAACTGCTGAATAATGTTAATGAGAACTAAATGACCCGAGAAAATTACCCAACTAAAAACAGAGTCACGGCTAATAAACTCATAAAGAAATATACTGGTATGATACAGTCCATTCAAATAATTCAGCTCAAGCACGTCAGTTACATTTTTCCTCTTGCTCGCTACCAGGCGTTATTCAGCCCAGGAGTGCATCTAAATAGGAATGGAGTTAATGAAGGTTGTATATGAACCTTTCAGCTTCGATAACTTTCTCCTAAACTTACTGTAATCGTTTGCAGCAAGAATAAGTTGTATAAGACATCAGAATGACGGGGGTAAAGACTGAGCAATAAGCTGCCACACCACAGGCATGGAACGAGTCCGCGTAAGCAACGATAATTTTTGTCTTTTTCGGCAATTTTTTTTTTTTTTTTTTTTTTTTTTTTTTTTTTTTTACAACTTGGACCGCTGGAAGGCAGTTTCATGACAGGTTCATAAAAGTACGACATCCTATGACTGATCTAATAGCTGGGAAACAAAATTTTGATGGCTACTTTTGCCCAGAGGAAATGCTTTTGGCGTTTTGCGGCTATGTTGGTCTCTTTGAGTTAAAGTTTGGTACCACTGGAAGGCAATTTTCATGACACTTTTCAAAATGACAGGACACGCAGCGATTGGTTCAATAGCTGAGAGAGAAAAGTTTTGGTTCTCCTGATATTTAGCAAAAATTTTGCACACCAAATTCTGACTGAAGAATACTGGTAGTGTTCGTGTTCGCTGCGCTCGCTCGGACAGTAAAGTAATATAAAAAATCTTAAAATATTATCAGTAAAGACAAAGCTGCTAAACAATAACCCCAGGGGAAAAAAAAACTGTGAGAAACTAAACTGGGAAGAAATAAATTGTCAACCAACGATCGGAGAGTGTGGCGCTGGGGGAGGGGGGAGGGAGTTTTACGGGGACCAGGGGGTGACAGTATGTACCAATAGACAGTCCAATTATTACGCCCTTCAGTTCTCCAGCCAGAAGGGTGGGGGAGGGAGAGGGGAGGGCGGGATAGAGAGACGGGGAAGGGGGAGGGGGAGGAACTAGAGATGGGGAGAGAAAGAGGAAAGGAAGAGGGAAGGAAACTGGAGAGGAAAGGAAAGAGGATGGAGAGGGTGGGGTGAGTGAGAGAAGCTAAAGAGGAGAACGTGGGTGAAGATGGGAAGACGGGGTAAGGGAGAGGAGAGCTGGAGAGGGAGGGCGAAGGAGAGCTGAAGGGACGGATGGGGAGGGGATCTAGAGAAGAGAATGAGAAGCTTGAGAGGGGGAGGGGAACTGGAGCGGGGTAGAGGACCTGAAGACGGGAATGGAACGGGAGGAGAGCTGGAAAGAGGAATGTGGAATGTTAGCTGCAGAAAGAGAGAAGCAAGGGGAGCTGGAGGGGAGAGGGGAAGAAGCTGGGGCAAAAGAAGGGAGAGAAGGTGAAGGATGGGGAGGGGGAGAAGCAGGATAGAGAAGATTTCCAGGTTAGGGAGAGGCGAGGGGGAAAGCCTTGGGTAGCGGGAGAAGAAAGGGCTGGGTTGGAAGACAGGGAGAAGAGCTGGGTGGCAGGGGAGGAGGAGAGATGGGAAGGGAGTGGGGACTGGGGACATGGGAAGTGGTATAGGTTGGGGACAGGAGAAGGGGAGGGACTGGGTGGACAGGCTAGGGGTGAGAGAGGGGCTGGGGAAAGGCGAGGAAGAGGGGGAGGGCGTGGGGGAAGAAGAGGGGCTGGAGACAGAAGAGGGAATTGGATCGGCTAGGAGAGGTGCAGGAGACTAGGACAAGGGAGAGGATGGGGGGAAGCTGGGGGTAGGGAAATAGAGAGGAGATTGGATGGGAGAAGGACATCAGGAGGTAGGTGGCTGGGAAGGGGGACTGAACTAGTAGGGGGAAAAAAGAAAGTATGCTGAAAACACAGAAGGATGAATGGCTGGGAAGCGAGGGGGTGGAGGAGGAGAAGAACAGGATTAGGCTAGCTTGGAGGAAATGTAAACAGGAATAGATGGGTGGGGCAGACGAGGAGAAGAAAGTTGAAATGAGGAGAAAGAAGGAAGAGGGAAGAGAGAAGAGGATGAGTGATGGGAGAAAGGAGGGAGAATTATCGATGAGAGGAGTGGAAGTGAGTGAGTGGAGTTTTAGGGCAGTGGAGGAGGAGGTATTATGTGTGAAGGAGAAATGGGCAGAGGAGGCTGAGGAAATCCACGTGGAGGGAATTTCTCAATAAAGTAGCATAAGAAGACCTCAGAGTATCCGCCAGAGCAAATAAACTCAACTGCTTTCTTAACAAACTTGGCTTACCAGGTACGAAGGTAAAGTGGCTGCTTTGAGAGGGAGACTGAGGACAAGGAGAGAGGAAAATTGGTTGATGAGGCAAAAGGTTTTGTGTGTGTGTGTGTGTGTGTGTGTGTGTGTGTGTGTGTGTGTGTGTGTGTGTGTGTGTGTGTGTGTGTGTGTGTGTGTGTGAGAGAGAGAGAGAGAGAGAGAGAGAGAGAGAGAGAGAGATTTATGAGTCAATTTCTGGGCATAATGTAGACTTGACAGTCCATTTTCTGAGGCCTAACAATCCGTCTACGTTTAGTACATCTTTCCATGTCTCCATTCCATAGGTAAAGCCTTCTGTCCATATTTAGCACGTTTGGGTCGTTACGTGAGAAACTGAAACCAACTCTCCTTTGAATGTAAAACCTTATGGGTCTGGAGGAGCACCTTAACTCACCGGATCCCCTGGTATCTACGTGGTCAGCAGGTGAAAAGAAAAGCATACACACACAAAAGAAAAGCAAATAAATTATCTGGAATAGGTAAGGTAATCTCTTATGGCCATAGTTTGAAGGGGGTGATGTGGGACTTGCTGTTACTATTGCCATTACCACTTAGCAGATCTTTACATTAGGTAAGAGGAATAAAGCTATTAAACTGAGATGAGAGTGAATATATAGTGCAAAACCTCAATATAATGGACTTCATTACACCGGATTTCGTTTGTATCGGAATGGAGGAGCTACCGGACTAAATTCCTATATATCGGAAAAAATTCGTTAAAGCCAGAGGCAGTCCGGACTGCCTGACCACTGCAGCTATGTTCACCACAATAAGGTAAATAAAAGAGATGTTTATCAGTGTACAGTACAGTGTTATTATATATAGTATACCATTTGAGTGTTGTAGTAAATGTAAAATACAGTACAGTACTGCAATGGTAGTGAAAACAGTTTATAAACCTTTGGTGCCATCCAGACTAATGTCTAATATATTGGAAAAGTCTGGGCTAGCGGAGGGAAGTCCGGATGTCGCTTTTATTGGAATTTCGCTTTTTTCGTAATGGCCTGGACCCCAGTTAGTTCATTATAATGAGGTCTTACTACATTGCATAAGATTATCTCCCTAAGAAAAAAGATGTCTTTCTCATATTATTTTTGTTGCCTCTTATTCATCTGGTCTGGTAGAGCTTAAGGAAACCCTTCAAAATAATGGGTTAAAGGCAGATCATTCATATCGCCATGAGTGTGAGAGGTCCTTCCTAATGTAAGTGAATTAGTTTTGTGGTAGCTATAAATAAATGGAAAAATAGGCCTCATAATGACAGGGGTTAAAGATAACTGCACTGAGTTAGGAATGGAGATCAGAAGTTACGTAAGAATGGAGGTTTGGAAATGCTGTAAGCGTATGTATGTAAGCACATGGGCTAATGAGGGCTAGATGATCCACACTTGTTTTAATTTAGTTTATATTTCCAATCACTGTTGCATGAGATTGTCTTTTTAAGTACTCATCATGGCAGCTTCTGATAACTTTATTCAGTTTAAGGGAGAGTTTTAGAATTGGAGGGGTTAGATCAAGGATCCCCAAATGGGAGGAATTCCCTCCTCCCCCCGATGGGGGGGGGGCATTAGGACATTCCAGGGAGGGGAGGGAAGGGGGAGATAATCAGATAAGACTAAAATGGCCAGAGCAGCGTATTTTAATGTGTTGTCAGTTAAAAATTTTAAAAATGTTGATATACTTTATGGCCAAATGCTTTTTGTAGGTTCTGAAGTATGGTCGAAAAATAGTTATTAGGCCACATAAAAGCACAAAATCTCAGAAACAGCCCCAAAACTTCGCAAAAAATCTCCATAACACCGCAAGAGTTTTTGTTGTTACACGTTAAAAGTACCGATAAGTGAATGTGATTAACTGCAGAACCTAGAGTTATATGATTCTTAAAAGTTAGTTCGAGGGGGGGGGGGGAGCACGTCAAAGATTTTCTGGCAAGCATGAAGAATGATAAAAAGAGTTTGGAAACCTCTGAGTTGCATAAAGCCTTCATTACCATTTTCTGAGGTTCTTTTAAAATTGAGTACCGTATGCATGTCTGTAGGTACAGTAGTCTGAATACGGCGTATAAGAAGACAAACTACCAGAGATTTTTCCTGCATTAAATACAATCGTCTGGTGGAAGCGTGATCAGAATAATATGGTTGTGAGGATCTAATTACCATTCAATACAAATTTCTAACACTGGGAAATATTTCGCTGCAGGCCAACCAGGGATGGGTACATAACACGTGTAAATAAAAACAGTACCTATACAGCCAAATCAGTGGTAGTGAAAACTATAATAATAGTGAAGGGGGTCACTTTTATCCTCTGTCTCTACTTACGCCGATTTTGAGGCTCTCAAATTTACCAAGTAACGATCTGTTCATCCTTGTCCTAGAACGGAAAGTGCCAGTCCCTTACTGCCTCTTGCCAGGCTTTGGGGTTCAAATACCATACTGTGTTTTCTCTAACTTGGCCCAGATTTTCGTCCTTTTGCAGCTTATTTCATACAGCTCAATGGCAGAAAATGGCAATGTTACGGCTCAACATTCTTTCCACAGCAACTGTTTATGACCAGTGTCATAGTCCAGTGTTAATCTATTGTCACAACTCAATACTTAAGTTAGAGAGACGGCAGTTTTGGGATACGTTATAGTATAATCAATGTAGACAACGAAGTCAACGAAATTTTAGGCACAGTGACCGGCCCACATCCCCAGCATCAATGGATGATCGAAAAACTTCCAACCGCCTCTTGGCGACTAAGACTGATGCACATGTTACATGACTTTCATCCCGACTGACATTTAGGAACAGTGGAACACCAGGCGTCCCAGAGCACTTTCTTAAATATGCCTAGACTTAAATGGGACCAAAATTTTGGTCGTTTAAGGATATTTCATTTAATAATAAATAATACAAATGGTGTAGTGGAGTGGCGACCCAGAGATGGAGTTCGAGGAAAAGGCAGACAAAGAACAAGATGGAGATGAATCAGGATGACAAAAATATCAAAAGAATAAGGTAAAGTTGGGGTGATTATCTTTCTACAGTGGGTTTTCAGGATGGTGGTGATGATGATGATGATGACATCGGACATAAACGTAGAAGAAACGTAAATATGCACAACTCCACACATAAACAATCGGCTTCATAAGTTTTGTTGACTCTGCCGTCTTTTTTCCCCATAGTCTTTGATAAGTCTGGGGAATCCGCAGAAACCGACGCTGTTTGACTTGCCAGGCTACATATCAGCGTCATCAGTGTCAGTTGCTGCGGATTCGCCAAACTGACTTCCAATATTCATAAACAGGAAGGAAAGCCGACATATTTATTGATGGGGTCTGTACCGTATATAAAATAAAAAGCGTGTCCATCTATCGCGTGGCCTGTATCGCGCTATGAAACAGTCGTTGTGGCGTAAATAAGTGGGTGTGGTGAGGGAAGGCATGGGTGGGATGAGCTAAATGATGGTGAATAGTGGGGCTGGGGTAAGAATTTAAACCTTTGAAAATATGTGTTGTTGGTTCACTTCTTTGTAACAGATGATATTTTAAAATATCCTCCAAGAATGAAAGTGTCCAAGGGAGGGAGGCAAAAAGATTGTGGTGAGAGACAACAAACTTGGTGGTGGGAATGGGACGGGGCTATGAAAGAAATCATATATATATATATATATATATATATATATATATATATATATATATATATATATATATATATATATATATATATGTGGGCGTTGTTGGATTGATGGTTTAAGTGCAGTGAAAGTTTGTGTCAAGTAATCTACAAGAACAAGTACGGTACATAAACAAGACACGGCAGCGCTGCGCTCATTAGCCTTGCATCTTGCGACGCAGGCAAAAAACATTACTCAGAGAACAGACATATTACACTGTGCATACAAATAACCAACTAAACACACACACAAGAGCACTTAGGTGCAATATTACAACTCAGTCATAATCACATACGTACACATGCATGCATACAGACATACATGCCACAATATATATACATACAGTCAACAAGATATTTCTCATATTATCTCTTTTACACACACACACACACACACACACACACACACACACACACACACACACACACACACACACACACACACACACACACACACTCATCACCATGAAGGGGCCAGCCAGAGAAACTTTTTAACTTAAGCAAGCTCCACCACCCTCCTTGGCTTACGTCTCTTATGCATACTGATGCACACCCCCAAGCTGAGAGAAGAGACGGGCAGAGAGAATAAAGGGAGACAGAAAGAAGGGGAGAGAGAATAGAAGGAGGGAGGGGGAGAGAGTGAAAAGAAAGGGAGATGTGGAGAGAAAGCAGGAATATAAAGGGAAATATGTGCAACACACACACACACACACACACACACACACTCACACACACACACACACACACACACACACACACACACACACACACACACACACACACACACACACACACACACCAAGAGAGAGAGAGAGAGAGAGGGGGGGGGATGAACAACCTGAGGAAGAAGGCAGTGAGTGGTGAGTGTAAAGCGAGGTCAGTGGTTGCCCCAGGATCTTTCAACTCCCTCTCTTCTTCTTTCTCTCTTCCTTCTTCGTCTTCATCCTCTTCCTTCCTCCTTTAACACTTCCTCCCGCCTTCATCAACCTCTCATCTCCTTCTTCCCTCCCCTCTCCTCCCTTCTTTATCTTTACTACTACCCTTTTACTTTCCATCCTTTCTTTCCCCATCCTTACTTCCCTCATTATCTCATTCCCCATTCCCCTTTAATTCTCGCACTTCTTCCCACTTGTTTACCCTGCTTTTGTCCACTTTTTTCTCCTTCCCTTTTGCCTCTCCCATCTTTCTTTTTCTCGCACTTTTACCACCTCTCATCCCTCACCCCTACTTTTTATTCCCTTTAATTTCCAGTCTTTACCCTCTCCTTTTCGTTCGTTCTTCTCTAACACATTATATCTCTCATACTTCCCTTCCCTCCATACCCCATTTTCTCCTTCCTCTTTACTCTCATGCTCCCTCACCTTCCCACGTTTTCTCATCTCTCTCTCTCTCTCTCTCTCTCTCTCTCTCTCTCTCTCTCTCTCTCTCTCAACATGCTGCTCCTTGCCACACTTCTTACCGCTATCCCCCTTCTTTCACTCTCTCACCTCCTCCCTCTCTTCCCCACTTACCTTTCATTCCCCTTCCGCTCTTTCCTCATCACTCCTTTCCCTTTCCATATTCACTCTCATTCCCCTCCCAGTTCATTCCAATCTTTCATCGTCCTTCATTCTTTTCTCTCCTTTTCATCCCTCCACTCGTGTAACCTATCCACGGAACTCTTCCCCCTCCCTTTCTGTTGCCCCTCACCTTGCTTCTCACCCACCTGTTCACAGCATAATACTCCCTGCCCGCAGCCCTCCCAACCTCTCACTCCAACTCTCAGGTTTCCGGCCAGGCAAAGGCTGCAGCGATTTCACTTTGTAAAATTTGAGTCTCGGAGAAAGTCGGTTGAGAACAATAAGATATCTTGCTACGGAACTAAATATACAAAAGAGAGGAACACACAGCCTACCTGGGAGAGTCACGTTCCCGGACAGGAAGCAACCTTGTTCTGCATCTCCCCAGCCTGTAAAAACATGGCAAAATAGTTAAGAGTTGGAGTTAGAATGATAGATGAATGAAGGTTTTTCTTCTATACGTGTTAGAAATAATGTTCGACAGATATTACAGTATAGTCATAACAGCAACTGCCAGTTCCATATAACTCCTGACTCCGCCGCTGGTGGCTGTACACTATCGAAAAGCCATTAGTCTTGTCATGGGAATCTGAACTCATGAAAAAAACATTACCTTCACACAAACTGGTTCATTAGTGTAATAAAAATCACAAAGAAATGGATGATTGTTTGTGACTTAGGCAATTATTTTGTCATGAACTGTTCACATAGCGTGAAATGCTATTTCCTCTACGACAGAAAAAAAGAAAAGAAAAAAAGACAGCATTCTTGACAAAGCGTAAATTTTCTAATGACATGAGAATATTTTCATCAGCGTGTGGCAGAAGAGGCTGACCCACATTTGGGAAAAATTTTCTGCATCCGACTCAGTACACACACATTATAACAAATGTTCATCCTCGGGGTTTAGTGCTCAACCACACATCGACTGAATGTTCAGCCCCAACAACCCTCATATGTCCACAGACTTCCCATTAACTCAATGTAACTGGTTTATAATGTCATGCCGCAACTATTATTTTATTTGTTTACTTTCTCTTTCAGGTTACTCTATCGGGTAGCTTATAGATAAAGTATTATAGAATGTGACTTTTCCTTTCCAGTGTTTCCTATAAAATTTCCATGTCAGTTTTTCCATGCTGCATGGTGGTTTTTCTCACTTTTTCCTGGAGGGTTTGGTGGTGGGGGGAGCCTTCTTGCTTTCCTATCCTTATCCTTCAACATGTAGAGTTAGATCTTGTAGTCATAGTTTTCTCTAACAAGCAGCCTCGAAAGGACCATAAGGTCTGTTGCTGTTTGCTTTCCTGTGTAATCCTGTGTAATCATATATGTAATGATGACACAAGGGTACCACATTCAGAAATGGTGTGATGGTATTGGTAGGCGTGTCTTCACGGAAAAGAACAGGGACTGTATTTACGAGATTCAAATAAGCTCCTCCCACTGACAGCTGGGATCGAACCCGGAACTCCGTAATTCACTGCCAACATTTCTGTTTACCCCGTCACTGACCAGCTAGACCGCCATGTGAGTGATACCATCTGATTCAAGTTATTTCAATGACAACAGGATCACTAGGCGATTCTGTTCTTATTCAATAATGATTCTCCTACCTATATCTTGTCACGCTTCCTCGTGTGCTGATAGTAATTTCATGGGAGTTAAGGTGCACCATTTTATAATATTTCATTTCATAAGGAGAGTTGATGACATTTAGCTATTAACGATATTTTTAACGTTTAAAAGTCGGCATACGTCATTAAATTTCTGACTTTCCCGCCTAAAGATTCCATTCCCAACCCCAGCATGGGTCAGATAGGTCTCACACACACACACACACACACACACACACACACACACACACACACACACACACACACACACACATATCAAACAAAACATCCTGTAAAGCATCGTGTCTTACGTTGTGAACGGGACTGATGATAAATTACGTAAAGTGTATAAAGAATTAAAAACAAGACAAAATATCTGACGTAAACCCTAAGCAAAATTCACCCCTAATGTAAAATGGCCAACACTACAAATATTACCGATAATTTACAGACATGAACATATTCCCAGCACCACATTACTCTTACCCTAAATGAATGAATTGATCACTTAAAAATATCCTAAAAAGTGCCCTGATAGAAAGTGGATAAATCCAAACGACTTACTTCAACCACGATGAAATTAGTTACGCTAAAATCACACGGAAATTAAGTACATCAACAAGGAGTACTCCAAGAGCTTAACATTGGCGAACTTCAGCTGATGTAGGCTAGTTGACCTTTCTCTGTGACACTGACCTTTGATCTTTTCCTATGACCTTGACCTTTCACCAATTGTTCTTAATGTCAAATTCCTTCACACATACCTTCCCCTGGACGCTTCCACGAAGTTCGGTGAAGATTAGATAAAAACCGTTTCAGTTGACCTTGCCATGTAACTTTGACCTTTGACCTATTATTCTAAAACTAGTATGTAAACCCCACGGCTGAACCTCAACTTTTCTACACTGTTTGGTCCAAAGCAGCTCAAAACTGTCCTAAGTACTTTGTTCACACAAACATGTGGATCGCACTTTGAGCTTGGTCTCTGACCTTGACCTCTGGCTGATTGTTCTAAAATTCGAATCCCTATTTTCTTGCTGTACCCTCATTTTTCCCTTCGATTTTGGTCAAAAACGATTCATTCTACTTAAGCTGGCCTGGCTAGGTCAAACTTTGACCTAGACTATGACCTTAACCTCCGACTTCTTGTCCTTAAAACTTCTGATGACTTTAGAACAGTGGTCATGTACGACAACAGCTAAAGAAAGACTTGAAAGGAGTCTAAAGATGAAGGCACCCACAGAGGATAGAAACCTTACGAGGGCAACGTGGAGATTAAAAGATTTTTTCCTGACACTGTCAACAGCCTTTGAGACGTCAAGTGAAATGGTAAGGGTTTCACAGACGTCTCAATAGGAGGATGACCAAGTGTTAGAGAGAAAGGAGAAATGATCCCCAGTGGATTGTCCTAGCAGAACCCAGACTGGCAATGAGAGAGAGGGTTATAAGAAGCCAGGCGTTTCAAAATCTTGTTAGTGATAGCTTCAAAAATTATATATATATATATATATATATATATATATATATATATATATATATATATATATATATATATATATATCATAAGAAAGAAATATGAGATAAGTAAACAGGCTCTCCTCTCACAAGTTTGTCATTCCTGTCGGCAATACCACCCTATTCGAATGACGTTACAGTCTCTTTATATTGTAAGACACGATAATTAATCTGGACCAGATGAGTCTGAAGGAAGACTGAAGAAGAAAATGATAGATTCGAAATGACAGCAAACAAGTACAGCCTCTTTCAGCAATATTAGAAAAAAAAAAAATAATAAAATCTGTTAAAGATTACGCACACGCAAGAAAGGCCGTTCAGACAGTTCTAGCTCATAAAAAAAAATAAAATAGAAATAAACGAAGAACTTGAATAGGATGAAGGGTTTAAGGTATCTGTAAGCAAAGCAATATCTGCAAATAAATTATTTCTGTGAAAAAGTAAAGAATAAAATCGAGATACCCTTCCTGTCCTATCTGATGAGTAAGAAGCTTGCAATATAACGAAATCCTTAAAACGTATGTTTGAGGGTACTCAGAGTGTAATGAACCGGTTTAACGTGGGTACCATAAGGTAGGACAATATATATATTTTTTTTTATGTCTCCGACTCTAGGCATAGGTTTCACAGCCTGTTCCCAAAGCCCAGTAGTCCTCCTACAAGCCATACACCGCTACATGTCACCACTTCGGCGCTAACACCCACCGTCAATACTGAATACATGCTAGGGCTGTCTCATACAGGACTGGTGTATTGGTATTAGTGGGGGTATTTTTATGACATGTCGGCGGGCCTTCTGGTAGATCAGTAAGGTCTGCTTTTTATGAAATTCAAATCCTTAAAGTGATCCCCGCCCCAGCGGGGATTTGATCCTGGGTCCGGTAGGACTGCCGGCCACCTCTCAACCGACTGAGCCACCGCCTCCCCCAATGATTGGGTAAGGGGACAAACTGTTAAAAGGCAAACAGTAGGTATGGGCAACTCACGTCTTTTATAGAAAAGATACCAGATGAACAGCGAGAACCGCTGAGTGGTAGCCCAGATGTGGAGTGAGAGGGAGAGCCAGAAGAAAAAGATGGAGGGATGGAATTCTTAGACATGCAGGGGCCTGGTTGACCAAAATAACAGCCAGTAAGTCATAGTAAAGAAATATAAGAGAGACTTTCATTTTGTTGTCTCAAGATGCCGCTGCTGCCGCTGATGATGATGATATTGATGATATTGATGATGATGATGATAAAGAAGTAATGTACCTTTTTCCACGTTGTCCTCATGGATAAATATAATGCATTACCAGCAGTCCAAAAAGGAATGCATTATCAAGCCTTCACCGCGAATTTCAATAAAAGACAGACAGGTCGCGGCCTCAAAGACGCCTCCAGGTTCCTCAGGAGTGAAAATATATAAAGGATTTGCCGTGTGTGTGTGGCTTCCTTAGAAGTCATGCGTGAGAGGGGCACTGATCAATATCTTGCACCCACACTCACGTCACTACACTCATGACGAAAAAGAGAGGGCCATAAAGTGATTGAAAGGGGCTGAAAGAGGCCTGAGAAGGGACTGAACGCGGACTGAGAGAGATGAAAGGAAACAGAAAAGAATGAAAAGGTCGCTGATCAGTAATTCGCTCCCACAATGGCATCACTGTACTCCACTCATAGGGGAGAAAGAGTGAGCTGAGAGGGTAAAAACTGGAGTTGAAAGGGAAAAAAGGAGGGCTGAATGGGGCTGGAAGTTGAAGGACTATCAGAGGGATAAGAGTGGGCTAATCAGCAGCCAGCACCCACACTCACGCCACTCCACACGTGATGAAAAAGAGAGGGCGAGAGGGCCATGATGGGTTGAACAGGGCTGAGATAGGCCTGAAAAAGAACTGAAGGTGGGCTGAGAGGGATGAAAAAGACACTGAGCAATTGTTCGCTTCCACAATTGCATTACTTCACTCCACTCATAGGGAAACAGAATGCTGAGAGGGCCAAGGCAGAGGATGAAAAAGAGTTAAAAGGGAGTTGAGAGAGGGCTGGAAGGACGATGAGAGGGATGACCATGACCACTGCACTTTGAGAGAGAAAGAGAGAGAGAGAGAAGAAGAAGAAGGACGAGAAAGAGGCTAATGAAAGAAAAGACAAGGGAGATAACGAGAGGAGGAGGGGGGGCTGAGAAGGAATGAAAGTGGGTTGAAAGGAGGCAAAAAGAAAAAGAAAAGACGAGAAGATGCTGAGGGAGAGCTGTAAGAGAGGAGTGAAAGGAGACAGTTATCAAAAGTTGAGCTGCCACATTCACACCACGCCGCCAACAGGGGCAAAGGGACACAAGAGAGAAGTGAAAAAGACAAGAAAGAGATTTAAAGGGCATGAAAAAAAGCTAACAGGAGGATGAGAGAGGGATGAAAGGGACTGAGAGGGACAAGAGGGGGCTCAAAGGGGATAAGGTGGCTAAAAGGGCTAATGAGAGAGGGCATAAAAGAGGCTTCATGAGGGCTGAGAAAGGTGAAAGGGCTCTGAATGAGGCTGAACGGGGCTGAGAGAAGGCTGAATGAGAGGAGAAAGGAGTATGAAATGGAAGAAAGGAGTTGCTGTTCAATAATAGGTATGCCACACACACACACCACTCCGTTCACTGGAGAAAAGGAGGGGAGGGGGGAATGATAGAGCCAGCACAGGCTGAGGACGAGAAAGGAGTTTAAAAGGGGACGCAAGATAGCCAAAAGGTAGATAAGATCAGACTAGGAATAACATGAGAGAGAGAGGTGGAACGGAAATATTAAAGGGTTGAATGGATGCTGAAAGATACGAATTGAGGTAGGCTAACTGATAAAAAATGGGTTTCCAGGCCCCCCACACACACATACATACACAGTGACGGGAATTAGGGCTGAGATAAGAGAAAGGGATTAAAAAGAAGATAAGAGAGAGAGTTAAAAGGATGAATACAGAGGGATGAGTAGAGAATGAAAGAGTCCGAGAGGGATGGAACAGGTCTGAAAGAGAGATGAAAATGGCTGGAAGGGGTCTGAGGGAGAAGTGAAGGGGGCTCAAAAGGGGATGAGAGAAATGAAAGGGGCTGGCATATTCCCACAACTCTTCTCAGGGGGAATGATAGAGGATGAAAAGGAGGGACGGAGAAGGCTAAAAAGAGTTAAACAGAGGTTGAAAGGGGCATGACAAGAGCCTAATGAAGGAAGTGGTGGAGGGTTGAGACAGGGAAGAAAGACAGCTCAGAAAGTCGACGGGGGTTTTAGGGAGGACTAAAAGAGTGGTGTGAGAGGACTGTGAGGTGGAAGAGAGGGATCTTGGGGCTGCGGATCACGACTTGGCCTGTCATAATCGTTACACTACTTGTAGCTGAAGGTGAGAGGACTGAAAAGTGGCTGAAAAAATGATGACAGCGGGCTGAAAGAGGGATGAGAGGGGGCTAAAAGGGGGTTGCAAGAGAGACGACAGGGGTTGCAAGACGGCTGAGAAGGGTTGAACGAGGGAAGAGAGTAGGCCTATAACAAGGGGATGAAATGGGTTGAAAGGGGGTTGAAAGAGGGATGAGAGGGGCTAAAAGAGGAATGGAGGAGTTAAAAGAGGGATGAAAGGGACTAAGAGAGGAATGGGAGAGGGTTAAAAGAGAAGCTGAAAGAAGGATGGAACAAGTATAATAGGGGGATGAAAAGCGTTGCAAGGAGCCGAAAAGAGGGATGAGAGAGGGGCTAAAGGAGGGATGAGAGGGGGGAGTAAAAGAGAGATGAGAGGGGGCTCAAAGAGGGATGAAAGGGAACTAAAAGAGAGGTGAGAGAGGGCTAAATGGGGAGTGAGACAGGGCTAAAAGAGGGTTGAGACAGGGCTAAAAGAGGGGTGAGAGGGGGCTAAGAGAGGATGAGAGGAGGCTAAAAGAGGTATGAGAGGGGTCTAAAAGAGGTATGAGAAGGGTCTAAAAGAGGTATGAGAGGGGTCTAAAAGAGGTATGAGAGGGGTCTAAAAGAGGTATGAGAGGGGTCTAAAAGAGGTATGAGAGGGGTCTAAAAGAGGTATGAGAGGGGTCTAAAAGAGGTATGAGAGGAGACTGCAAGTAGAATGAGAGATGCTGAAACAAGGATAACAGGAGGAAGAAGAAAAGGGGATGAGGGAGAATGGAAAGAGGGTTGAGAGGGGGCTGGAAAAGGGATGAGAGGGGACGGAAAAAGAGTTGAGAGGGGGCTGATAGAAAGAGGCAAAGCAGAGGATAAAATAGGTTCAAAGAGGGATAATAGGGATTTGAAAGAGGGGTTGGGGGACTGCGAGACTGAAAGGGATTGGGAAGATGACTGGGGTGGAGGGAGAAGGGGGAAGGAAGGGTGAGAGGGATTGAGAAAGTAAGGGGTTAAGATGGTGAAGATGGAGAAGGTAAAGGGGTTGAGAGGGTGAAGGTGGAGAAGGTAAAGGGGTTGAGAGGGTGAAGGTGGAGAAGGTAAAGGGGTTAAGAGGGTGAAGGTGGAGAAGGTAAAGGGGTTGAGAGGGTGAAGGTGAAGACGGTAAAGGGGTTGAGAGGGTGAAGGAAGAGAAGGTAAAGGGGTTGAGAGGATGAAGGTGGAGAAGGTAAAGAGGTTGAGAGGGTGAAGGTAAAGGGGTTGAGAGGGTTAGCGGACTGCGAAGGACAGAGCGTTGAAAGGGAGAAGGGATTCAAACACGCATTACAGCTCAGAGAAGCATACTTATCGTCAAACTTATCCATTTCGCGCACACGTGTTTTACTGATTGCGTCTCTCTCTCTTTCTCTCTCTCAGACACACACACACACACACACACACACACACACACACACACACACACACACACACACACACACACACACACACACACACACACACACACACACACACACAAATTTCATTTCACTGAAGCAAGGTAACAACAAATTTTATTCAAAATCACGCGTCTTCTACACACACACACACACACACACACACACACAATTTCATTTCACTGAAGCAAGCTCAGAAACAGATTTTATCATTTCCAGCACACGTGTCTTACACACACACACACACACACACACACACACACACAACCAACTTTTTAAAAATATATTTTACGTGCTCCAATTTCCTTCAGTCTGTCTGTCTGTCTGTCTGTCTGTCTGTCTGTCTCTCTCTCTCTCTCTCTCTCTCTCTCTCTCTCTCTCTCTCTCTCTCTCTCGTCATCGCGCTTTTTCATCACCATTCTTTTCTGTTTCCATTATGCAAGACACTGCCCTTTGGACCTTCCCTATATGATGTGCTTCAGTCATTACAGTGGATACGCAGCACTGATCCATCCTCACACACTCACCTCTTTCCTGTTCAACTATCTAACGAGCAGGAGTTAAATGGTACTCTTAGACCTTTATGTGCACAAATTGTCAACACTGTCATATTCTTTCACCGCCAGTCTTTCACTTGTCGTTCAACTTGTAGCCCTTACAATATTTCAAGAAAGTGTATATTCTTACCATGCCTCTTCCATATTCTCTGTTCCTGGAAATCTTAATATTCACTCATTTTTAGGTCTCTTTTTATTCCTTGACCCACATGGTGAACAAGTCTATCATTTCTGTCTTTATTGTCCAAGAGTATTTTATGCAGCGGCTTATCTGTATCCCTGAGAGAATTGGAGAAAGTTCCAACATTCCAACTTTCTCCTTACAATTAATCCTTCCGTTTACTTGGCTAATCTTTTTTTTTCTCAAGACCGTTTTCAATCACAGTCTTATCTCCGTTACCTGTCCTATCATTCTAGCGCAGCTTAGTAAGACTACGGATCCCCGTAAGACATCAACATCCCCGAGTTTGCTGGGAGGTCTTCAAGCCATGTTTTTTCAACCTTCCCTGGAATGACAGCTTTCATGACCGAGAGTCCTCTGAGTGTGCTTTGGGTATAATGTGGGATATCGTCTCAGTTATGAATGCAAATAGTCCTGCTTCTGATCTTCTGAATGAAACCAACAGTTTTGTTTTACCAACCCTGTTCCACAACGTGACTTCCAAAAGGTACTGGCACCCGCTTGTTTCTAAAGAAGTTAAAGTCTCTGTCTGTGCCTCAAATCATGCTGCATCTGCCCTTTGTCTCACTAAAAATATCAGCCATTCTAATTACATCGGGCATTCCGGTGCAAGTGCATCCCGTTCCTGCTGACACCTTGTCAAAAACGAGTTCAACATTTATCCTTCATCTTTTTTTTTTCTTTTTTCTACTGTCTATTCAGAAATCTCTTTCTCCGATAAAATAAATTTCTTTTCTCTGATTTTTACTAGTGGCTCTATGGATAATTCTAGTGTTGTTCTTCTACTTCCTCTCCCTCTTGCATGAAAATTATTTTCTTCATTAGACATATTGTACTCTCTGCCTTCCCTGCCGTCATGGCCCCTATGCAATCTCTCCTGTTGTTTCCAAGACCTGTACTTCCTTGCTGACACCTCACTTATCGAAACACTTTTATCTTTGTCTGTCCGTCTGCAACCTTTCTCCTTGCCCGAAAATGCTCTCACTCATCCCCTTCCGAAGAAAGGATAATCTTTTTGAATCTTGTACTGTTGCCCAGGTTGCTTAATCTCCTCTGTTACTAAAAACTTATGGTCTAACAGAACCACAGAGTTTCTGAAGTATCCTTCTCATAGCCCTTCTGTCAAAGACGTACCACTGGCTAATCTTCATACACTCTTCCAGAGTCTCGGCCATAACCCTGGGGATTTCGGTGGAGTCATTTGTACTAAGCATTTCTGAGGTTGTCAGCTGAATCTGTCAAAAAATCGTAACTTCTAAACTTTACTATTATGATCTTGATTCATTCCTCTACACCTTCATCTAAGTTTCAGATTATTCCAAATTTACTGCTGTTGACGATACTGTTCTTCATCTAAGACTATCACGTTGTAGTCCTGAAGACTCAGTCTGATTACCAACTCTGTTTTTTCTTTAATTCGTTAATGACCTTTTGAACTGCACATCTAGCCGTATTCTCTCAAATGCTGATGACTCCACCCTTCATTTTTCCGCCAGCCTCTCGAATAATGTCAGCAATCACGGAATGATGGTATGGCATACCAAGCCTCTGATGTGTAGCTGACTGGGGATAGAAAATTAAATTAGTGCTTCCAAATCTGGTTTCCTTTATTTTTCAAATTGACACTATCTCTCACATAACTAATTTCTTCTCTTTAGTAAACCAGAGTCCTATACTTAATCTTCTGTCATCATCCTCGGTCTCTTATTTTTTTTTTTTTTTTATCATCCATAATCAAAAGACCACACTATTTCTCACGTGAAACTAGCTTTTAAGAGGACTGCTTTGCTAACTCTATGCTTTCTGCAGTCTTGAAAAATCTCTGTACAGATGCCGTATTTACCCTGTTTGGTGTACAGATCTCACGTGTGGGAGTATTCGCCACATGCAGCAGTTCTAACCAGGGTGCAGTCAAAGGTATTTCTCATCATCAGCTCTCCTCTTCTCACTGACTCCCTGTAGTCTCTCTCTTCTTCACAATGATGCATCTCTCTTTCTCTCCGTGGTCACAGATCTGAACTTTCTCTTGTATCCTTCCTTCATAACATGAGCAGCACCAGTCCTCCAACACTCTCTGACCATTTTAGTGTCCAACTCTTTTCAGGGATGCACGGGCTGACTGGTAATCTTCGTCCTTCATGTACCCAGCTTGTCAACGTGACACTGTTTTCTTCAGTCTGTCATTCCAATGACATTGTGGCCAGGCAACTCAAAATGAACTGATCTTGTTTTTGGTATCCCCCCCCCCCGTCTCTCTCTCTCTCTCTCTCTCTCTCTCTCTCTCTCTCATTTTTTTGGATGTGACAAATAATGTTGGTTCCCAGACTATGTTTCTTTTTTTATATATATTAAAATGGCGTTTTAAAATGAACAGATTTTTATCGTGGCTTTCGTTAGAATTTTTCCTAAATGCAAGCTTTAGGAGGGTTTCAGCCTTTGGCTCTTCCCTTTTGCGTAAGGCTTCTGAAAGCCACCCCCGACACATGCACTGCTTCCCAAAGCATCGATAATGGCGCGTCGGAACTTGGGCCAGCACAGCGAGGAGAAATATTCGAACCAGCGACATAATTCCATTCGAGCGTCAGAAGAGCAGGATCCGAGCACCCGTCACTCACTCACTCAACTCCTCGAAAGATTCCCGTGGGAGCAACGCGACTTTGTCAAGTTTAAGTCGGTTTTCGAACTTAGCGCGCCGAGGTTTACTGAAGTTTAGCGGGTGCATTATGTGGCTTAAGTGCTTGAGTGCTGGCTGGGGGAGGAGCAAGAATGATAATTAAGTGGCTGGTCATGGCATCATTTTTTTACGTAAGAAAGTTATTTTTATTTTTGCCTTTTTTCTTTCATTGTCTTTAAATATGTATTATTAACAGTGCTACTTTGAGGTCTTAATTTCTTAGTTCGATAAATAATTCAGATGGAAATTATTATGCACCAATATTTTCAAACAGCACTTCAGAATTTCATGCCAGTAAATGCACTTTGTGAGCGTGTAACGAGCGAGCGAACGTTTGTACATACGCCTATCATCATATTTTCATTTTGGTTTAAATTTTCAGCATTTCTGGATAGGTAGTTGAACAGTAACAGAAGAATAATGAGATAAAATATTTACTTTTTCACGTTTTCTCTCTCTTATGTTTTCTCTCTGGATGTGCATATAGCGAGGCACCGTAGCATTTATCAGAAGCGCAATGTTCAGTTGTCTGTTCCCTACTTGCCGTGCCAGCGAACTGCATTGGTAAATGCTTGCCTATTGATCGCGCGCGCGCGCGCACGAACACACACACACACACACACACACACACACACACACACACACACACACACACACACACACACACACACACACACACACACACACAATGAGATGAAGGTGCAGCGTAACATGATACCTGCTTCTGAAATACTGATCAATCTGTATGCAAGAAAAGAACGCACTGAAATAATCTTATGATGCTCGTGCCAACCAACGAAATGCATCAGACACTCCTTTGATGCGAGAGCGGGACGAAGGAAGGTGAAGATGAGAGGGAGGGAAAAGAGAAAGGGGGAGGGAGTAAGGGAGGATATGGAAGCGAGTTTATGGACTGGGAGAGGGTGGAAAGGAGGGAGGAATGGTAAAGGGTGAGGGAGTAAAAGAAGAGGGAGAGGGAGGAGTGGAGGAGAAACTCGAGAGTTGGAAGGGGAGAGTGAGAATTTGTGAAAGAGACAGAGATAAACAGATACATAATTTACATTAATGTCTACACGCACACACACACACACACACACACACACACACACACACACACACACACACACACACACACACACACACAAAAGCCTTGCATGCTAGCGTTGTACCCCAAGGGGATGCCCCGCGTGGGATGCCAGGGAGTCCCAACCGGTATAAAACCCAGTCTGGATGTATATTTACCGCCGTGCCTAGTTTCGTGTTAAAAAATAAAGTATTCCCGTTATGAGGTGCTTTCCATGGAAGAGGAAGGAGTTCCAGTCTGTCTTAAACTTGTTCTGGGTTGAGGTCTACCATTGTAGTACGTACTGTTTCCATGGTATGAAAAAAATGTCCTTGCATAACAGAGTTGCCGGGGACCTCCCTACTTCCCTCAAGGGGAAAACCCTTGATTTTTTTTTTTTATGCATGGAAGAAAGAACCAAAGGCTAGGAGTCCGTAAACCATTCCTTCCAAGAAGAAAAAAAAAATACACAAGAGAGACAAATTCAAGATCCGTTCGAGATGCCTGGACACACTGCGTTTGAAAGACTGGAGATCATAGGAAGTAGGAAATACAGACAGAGGGAGACAGTTCCAGAGTTGACCTGTTTCATAAATGAAGGACTTGGAGTAACGGTTAACTCTTGCATTAGAGAGCTGGACAGAGAAGGGATGAGAGCTCGTTGCTAGACGGGTGCTACGCGCCCGTCGTAAAGGTGAAGTGATGCAAGCAGACAGTTCAGAGGAGCAGTGACCATTGAATCAGTGATAGAAAAGAGATAAAGATGCAACAGTGCGGCGAAGAGACGGAGGTTGAAGGGAGCCAGTAAGTGGAGGAGAGTTAATGAGACGAAAAGCCTTTGACTCCACCCTATTGAGAAGAGCTGTATGTCGGGCGCCTCCCCACACATGATAGTTGTACTCTACACTGGGGCGAATAAAACCCGTGTATAAAGTCAACAACTGTGCAGGGGTAAAGAGGATACGGAGTCGGCTTAGCACACCTAATCTCTTGGGAGCAGATTTTTCAAGAGGTGTACTATGATCTTTCCAAGATAAGTCCTGAGTGAATAAAACCACAAGCATGTTCAAAGATGATGCAGGATTGAGCTGGATATTATTAAGCATAGGTGGGTCCTACTGTGGAAGATTTTGTCGAGTTGATAGTTGTAAAAACTGAGTCTTTGATGCATTAAAAACAACTAGATTAAAAACAAGATTATCTTACCCTGCCGAAAGCCTGGTCCGGGCGGAGGTCTACAGCTATATTAAGTTTGGTCTTCCTCGGTAAATCATCCTTCCCTTTCTAAGGCTTTGACCCTAATCAGTTTAAAGATACAGTAATTCCATACTTTGGCGAGTGGGTATACTACAGAATGGAACACGTATGGTATTTGGGTACCGCTGTGGGTGCGGCGAAAGTTAAGGAAGACGGTTCAAGAGGGGTGTGGATGAAAGAAAAAGAAGAGGCAAGATGAAAGAAAAAATGCAGAAAAAAGAATAAGTAGAAATAGTGGGACAAGAAAGAGAGGGAGAGAAGACAAAGAGATGGACCAAAGAAAAGAGAGAGTATATGAAAAAGGAGAAGTAGTAGGGTGAAATTGGAGTGGAAGTGGTAATGGAAGAAGCCGGAAGAGGAAGGGGGAAAAGGGAAAGAAAAGATGTAAATGATAGAAAAGGAAAGTGTCAACTCTCATTCGTAAGGCAAAACGGGGCGTAAAGCACATACTGCATTTTTACGTTCATCTTTCAGAGCAGTATTCTAGATGACATTGTAGGAGCCTTTTTTTTTTTTTTCCTGAGCGCTTTCTTATGCCAGTAATACCTTGACATTATTTTCAAGTTATCTGTATATTTCTAGTATCGTCACAGGTTGCTATCAATGTACCAGAAGATACTGAGGGGGTAATGTGCAGAATGAATAGCTAATGAAGAGATTGTACGAAATCCGTAAAGCCACTTAGAATATATCACATTAAGGTAACCAGACGGGGTACTGCTCTTCCTTCTTCTTGTTCTAGTTGACACAGTCTCCCTAAGACACCTACTTTCACAGAGAAACCTTGTAATCTTGTTCTGAAGACGAATTATATTTAAAAATTTTAACAACGAATGGTTTGTACACAAAATAACGATATGAGACGGCACATCCACTGTCAATTAATAGCAATGAAACACAACAGAAGAGGGCCATAAAAGGATTGCTCATACGGAATATACTAGCGCATACGAACGGCGGAATACCGAAAACAAGTATGCGTAATTCACTTCCTTCTATGTACTCCCTAAGTAATGCAACAGTCAAATCCACAAGGTGTCCATAATTATTGTGTGTAACATACGTAATTAGGGTCTAGTATTTACCTTTCAGTAAACAGGGTGATGCAAAAGTAGGTTGACATTTGCCATTTATTCCAACACAAAAGACACGCTTTTAGTCTCGTAAGTGTTCAAAGTGTCCGCCCTCACCATTGACACATTCCTGGAGTCTGTCAGCCACACTTCGACACACAGTAATGCACAGGTCCAGGTTGGTGTTGATTTCCTGGCAGGCCTCTGTAATGAACTCACGCAGTTGAGGCAGAGTGTCATCCTACTTTTGCACCACCCTGTATACTCTAATACCGATGCCCACTACGGTCCATGAATTGTTTTAACCCACTTGTTACGACGACTTCTGTGCGTACTACATTATTGGTCTATCAGGCGATTATACTGAACTTAAGAAAATCCCGTTATGATGAAAAGGTAAATTAAACTTTATTTAATCTCTTCAGTTGAAAAAGTTTATCTCATTCCAATTATTACCGTCTAGAGATGGCAAGAATAAAATATGAATGTAAAAAAAAGTCTTTGGTTTGAAGGGGTTCTGAGCTTCATTTATACTCGTAACACTATCTATTGCCAGACACCTTAATCACGTAAGGGATGGCCACAAACAAATAGCCTCTATGTCGCCCGCTCCAGCGCCATTTCACTCAAGTGCTCCCAGCTCACACCCTCCCCTCTCTCATATACCTCTCCACTCCACCCCTCCATCTCATCATTGGCTTCTCCCTCCCTCCCCCCCCCCTCCATCTCACTCACGTACACTCTCCTCGTTAGTTTCTTGCTGTCCATCCTCTCATAACACCACAGTAGTAAAAAAAAAAAAAAAATTGATTTCCGATGTTGCAACAAAGGAAGTGGAAGTAGCAAACCCCCCCATCTTCGAATCTTAAGTTCCCAGTAGGCCTCTGCCTAATGGTCTTTCTGCAGTAAATAGGCATAAACTAGTTTTCCACTGAAGACTTTTTATCGCCATTTAGATTATGCTGTACGCTAAACCTTAACCGGATACAGGGAGGTGCGAGAGAGGGACAAGAGGAACAGGGGAAAGAATAAGTACGAGATAAGAGAGAGATGGGTGCAAAAAATAAACAAAAAGAACGGAAAAAGACAAAGGGGAAGGAAACTAAGGGATAGGAGATGGGAACTTAAGGCAGAGAAGAGAAAGAAAGAGGCAGAAGGTGAGACGAGGGGAAGGGGAGAGAAGAGAGATGAAAAAGAAAGAAGGAAGAAGGTACAAAGGAAGAGACGGAGAGGAGGGAAAACGAGAAAGAGATATAGGTGTCGTACACTTACGGGAATACGGGTAAGGAAGGAAGGAAACGACCCGTATTCTTGTGGGTTCAGGAGGTTCACGATGGTTCATTTAACTTAACCTGGTCCTGATTTTCGTCCTTTTGCAGCACGTTTCACCTAACTCAGTGTCAGTACAAGAAGGCTACGGCTCTACATTCACTTTCAAGTACTTCATCTTGACTAGCGTCACATTTTAGTACTACCATGTTGCTACAGCTTAGCATTCAAAGTGAAGATAAGGTACTTCTTGGCCAAGTTAGTGTAAAAAGACTATTGTAACTCATCCTTGTCGTTTATTGCTGTGTCTAGAACGTTAAGAATTCTTTTCCAAGTTACTTATAGGAATTTTGTCGATCTTAGAAGAGCATGCAAGTAGTAAATAAATAAAATACAAGAATACATTAATGGAAGCTTTCTCTAACAAAAATAAAAAACGAATAGATTAGTAGAAGCTTTGTCTGATTCATTCACTACGGCAGATCTTTCCAAATAATGATGGCATCGTCTGCCGGTACCAAGAATGTAGTATACAATCACCGCCGACGCCAAATAGATCGCTGACGATAAAGTGCTACGAAGTCTCCTAAGTCCAAAAGGATGCGACCTGAAGATGTGACAAACGAGAGGGAGGTGAAATCGTAGGAGAAAAAAAAATAGAAAGAGGGAAAATGGAAAATGTTGTTTGGAGGAGGTGAAAAAGAGGGGAAAAAACGGAGTGAACAGGATGAGTAATGAATGTGTTAGAAGCAGAGTCATCACCCCATTCTCTCTCTCTCTCTCTCTCTCTCTCTCTCTGGCCAATGGTTTCCCAAGAGAGGTGAATCAGAGGGTGGAAGAAAAGGCTGCGGTGAGGAGGATGAGAATAAAGGGAAGGGGCGCGCTCGCACACACACACACACACACACACACACACACACACACACACACACACACACACACACACACACACACACACACACACACACACACACACACACACACACACACACAAGCGAATCAAAGGAAGTACAAGCACAAAAACTCACCATAAAGAACACAAACCAAACCCCTTTATCCTACCTTACCTCTCTCTCTCTTTTTCTCTCTCCTTTCATAGAGCTAGAGAGTGAGGGCCTATGGAGACGTCTGCCTGACAAACTGGCCCATTGACCCTAGAAGTCGCTCACCCAAAGCCCATTTAGACTATCATAAACAGACGCTTATCCTTAACCCCTTCAGCCCGGTGACATATCGTGGTGCTGAATTTTCGCTACTTCCAGACGATTTTACTCAAGTTAAGGAGGATTTTTCGTACTTTTTAAAATATCCATTCTTGCCACCTCCTAATTCACTCAGCTCGGGGTAAATTTCCCGTGCTTGAGGGATTGGATATGACTTTCGTAAACTCGAGAAACCTTTCCTAGACTGAATAAAAATCGTCTGGTAGTAGAAATGATAAACTGGAAAAGACGTCACTCGGATTCAGAGGGTTGATGAAGTCTGTTATCTAACCCGTGCTGTTCTAAAGATATCTACAAATATAAATAAATTCGTCTGTAAATATGTCACCGGAGGAAAGACGTTTATTCGTTCAGTGCGACGTGGTTTTCTTATGTGGTGTTAGCAAGTAAGTAATAGAAATAACATTATCGTACTGATGGGGCAAAATATTATAGCACAATTTTTTTTTTTTTTGGTTAGTTTCCACACCCATTACATAGTGGGTAAAGAAAAAAATACAGCATCATTTACAGTACTTAAAAAAAATCATTTAGAACTGACATATTAGTGCGATTTTTTTTTTTTTTTTTTTTTTTTTATGTAGGTAGTAGACTAGCATTCTTAAATTTTGCACGTGTTTAGTAGAGGTCAAGACAATCACACCACGGCTGAAGGAAAAGGGGTTAGATTTAAAATTATTTTATCGGATATAAGAAGTTAACTCATAGATGGTGCGAAGGAAAGTGAAATGGAGGCAGCTAAGTCATCAGAGGTTACCACAAGACGGATACGGCGCTAAAGGCGCCAGTTTTTTCCCTTAAAAAATATGCTTAAAGATGACCAATCATTCTATAATTATTAATGTAGCAGAAGCCCAGACGATCACATCACTGATGAAAGAAAAGGTGCTAGGTTCATCACCTGAAGTACTGTGCGAGCATCGCCGAATCCCACGTTTCGGTCTTCATTGTGGGCGATTCTACCTCGCTTCATTATTAGCAGAGAGGTAAATTCAAGATCCGTTCATTTCGAGATGCGTGGGCACACTGCACTGAAAAGACTGGAGGATATACAGACTGAGGAAGGCAGTTCGTGAGTTGACTTGTTGCATTCATAAAGGACTGGGAGTAACTGTTAACTCTTGCATTACAGAGTTATACAAAAGAGTGGTGAGATTTCGCTGCTAGACGGGTGCTACGCTTCCACCATAGTGTCGGAGAGATGCAAGCAGACAGTTCAGAGAAGCAGTGACCACTGAAGTAGAAATAGAAAAGAGATAAAATGCAGCAGTGGCGCGAAGAGACAGATGGTTGACGGGAGCCAGTAAGAGGTGGAGAGTTGATGACACGAAAAGCCTTTGACTCCACCTTGTTGAGAAGAGCTGTATGTGGGAAGCCTTCACACACATGAGAGTTTTACTCTACATAAGAGCGATTGAAACCCCTGTATAAAGCGACAACTGTGCAGGGGTACAGAAGGCATGGGGTCAGCTTAGCACAACTAATTTTTTGGAGGCAGATTTTACAAAAGAGTTGATATGATCCTTCCACGATAAATCCCGAGAGAATTGAACCCCCAAAGATGATGCTGGATTGAGTTGGATATTGTTAAAAATAAGAAGATACTCATACGGAAGATTCTGAATTGATGGGTCGAAACATGCAGGAACTGAGTTATGATGCATTAACTTGATTTCTTTTACCCTAATCAGGGATATGAGCCAAGTCAGACATTGTGTCACAGCCTCATCCCATGTTCGTTGAAGTAAATGCTGAGGTGGACGCTGCAAGAAGAGGATGGAAAGGTGAAGCGTGGAGTCGTCAGCGTATGAGTCGATAAGATTTGGAGGTCTCTGAAAAATAGAAGGAAGAGAGTTGGTGACAAGACAGAGCCCTGAGGAACACCACTATTGACTGCTCCAGAAGAACAGTGGCCATCTACAAAAGCAGCTAAGGAATGACCAGAAATGAAGCTTGAAATAAAAGTGCAGATACAAGGATAAAAAACTGTAAGAGGGCAGTTTGGAAATTAAAGATTTTTGCCAGATTCGATCGATATCCTTTGAGATGTCAGATGGAATGGCAAAGCTTTCGCCAAAGTCTCGAGAGAGGAGAACAGGAGTCTGAGAGGTAGGTCAGAAGATCGCCAGTGGAGCGTCCCCAGCGGAACTCATACTGACGATCAGAAGGAAGGTCGTGAAATGAAAGGTGCTTCAAATCTTTTTTAAAAAACAGATTTAAAAACTTTAGAAATACAGGATGTTAAAACAATTGGGCGATAGTTAAAGGGCTGGGAATGGTCACCCTTCTTCGGGACAGGCTGAATGATAGCAAACTTCCTGCAAGAACGAAAGGTACAAGCTGACAGACAAAGATGAAAGACTCCCTAGGCAGGTTGTAAGGACAGAAGCACAGTCCTTGACGACAACAGGAGGGGCCCCATCAGGCACATAAGGCTTGTTAGTATTGAGGCCAGTGATGACAGATAATACTTCAATTGAAGAAATTTCAATGTTAGCCCTGAATAAGTTAGAGGGGGGAAGTGATAGAGGAACAGCACTGGAATCACCTAAGATGGAATTGGAGGAGAAAGTTTGAGCAGAGTTCTGATTTTTCAGTAGGAGAAAGAACGACAAAACCATCAGCAGAAAAGAGGAAGAAAGACGATGAAATAAAGTTCTCAGAGAGTTTTTTTTTTTTTTTTTTTTTGGTAAGGTGCCAGATGGGTTGGGAAGAATTTGAGTTGGAGAGTTCAGAGCATTTAGTGTAAATGGAATTATTCTTAGCAGAGTGAAGAACAGACTTATCACGGTTCCAGGCACAGACATAAACGGGATGAAAATCTGGAGTGGGTAAGCTCCAGTACCTTTTGCAGGGTCTTCTGCTTATTGTGGACAGTGTAAGAACAAGCGTGAATTAACCATTTTTTTTGCATTAGTCACAGGATAACAGAAAGGAATGTATGCTCCCATGCCTAAAAGAATAACCTCTGTAATGCGCAAGGCACACTTACATGGCTCATGGTCATGGAAGCAATAATCATTCCAGGGAAAATAAAAGCAGCAGCCTGAGGCCTGCCAGATCAGCATCTCCAAACTGCTACAGCCGCCGCTTTTTGGGAGAGCTCACTGGTCATGCTGGAGTGACAGGACAGGTTAAGGCAATAAGGTTATGAGTGGAGGAGCTCAGTGGAGAGAAAAGATTAATAGCATGAACAGAAGGATTACTGATAAGGAAAAAGTCAGGTATGCTGGAACTCTCTCCAAGGTCGTCAGGGATGCGGGTAGGGTGCTGTACAAGCTGCAATAGGTCATTAAGGATAGAAAAGATGTAGGCTTATTCACCAGGTGGATCAGTGAAAGACGAGGAAAGCCAAAGGTGGTGTTAACATTGAAATTCCTAGACTGGAAATTTCAGAGAAAGAAAAAATTCATAGGATGTGTTCCAGCTTACAAGTAAGGTAGCCAAAGATTATTTCATAGTAGAATTAGGGGATACATACACAGCACTGACCTATTTAGTTAGATGATGACAATACAGCCGAAGCCAGAGAGAAGAGAATTCAGAAGATTCAAGTTCGGGATCATAAGAACAAGATACTGTATGTTGTTGTGTACATGTACGCAGCAGTCACCTTTGGCTTTGAAGTGAGTATAGAGAAAGTAGGAGGATACAGAGAAGGGTTTACTACCAGTCTGCTCAAGCAGCTGTGTCTCAATGAGGAATAGAATGAGAGATTTAGTGGAGGAGAGGTGGTGTTCAGCAGAGAGAAAATTAGAGGAAAGGCCACGAATGTAGTTGAAATGAACAAGGTGTGAGTCATGCAGTGATTCCATGCATTTCATTTGGCCGTCACCGGGAGAGAGGCTGATGGTATGGGTTTCTATGATCCCTTCCTCCTCGCCGGGGGACTCGGAGGCTGGGTGTTGAGATTTTTTTTTTTTTTTTTTTTTTTTTTTTTTTTTTTTCAGAAATTAGGATAGGAAGTGTGGTGCGTCATGTGCATATAATTTGGTCTTGACCTTTAGAGGAAATTGTACGGGATAGTATGTTGGCCTAGTTTCTCTGTTACTGAAAAAGTGAAAAAGTTCAGCAAAGGGAGGTGGTCGGAAGCTAGTTCCAGGGGCTGATGAAACGAGTTCCACCTCTCCCAGTCATCAGCTTTCCATCTTGGGAGTACCGCCTTGTTCGACAACATCTAACTTTACTCAAACTAATTTGGTGTTATGGGTTACTTATGGTCAGGAGGAGGTGCGGAACTTTCGATGGGAAGTATACCACAAAAGCCCCGCAGGTCTGCTGTGTAACTTCTTAAGAAAAACAAAATGAATGAAAAATACAATACAGTAAAATATTGTAAGCCACCATTAGCACCACTGTCAACGAGGGAGTTTTTTTTCCCCTCAGATTTCATACAGAAAGGCAAAATTTTAGACAACTGATGTTTTGTACAGTATGTAAAACTGAGAGATGTCTTTGCATAAATAATGATGCTTTTAGAGTTACAAACATTTGCATCATGCAGTACCAGTGTTGTTTTGCATGTGAGGAAGTCGTTTTCACGTGTGTGTGTGTGTGTGTGTGTGTGTGTGTGTGTGTGTGTGTGAGAGAGAGAGAGAGAGAGAGAGAGAGAGAGAGAGAGCGTTGAGCAGTGGTTGTGAGGGGAATCGAGTGGGGTGGAGGGCTCGGAGGAGGGGGAGCGGAGGGCTTCGAGGAGAGGGAAGAGAGGGTTTTCGAGGAGAAGGAAGAGAGGGCTTCGAGGAGAGGGAATAGAGGGTTTTCGAAGAGGGGGAGAAGAGAAAAGACTTGGAGGAGGGGGAGGAGATGGCTTGTTATTGGAGGGGGAAGAGAGGGTGTGGAAGTTGAGGGGGAGGAGAGGGCTTGGAAGTGGAGGGGGAGGAGAGGGCTTGGAAGTGGAAGGGGAGGAGAGGGCTTGGAAGTTGAGGGGGAGGAGAGGTCCTGGAAATGGAAGAGGAGGAGAAGGCTTGGAAGTGGAGGGGGAGGAGAGGGTGTGGAAGTTAAGGGGGAGGAGAAGGCTTGGAAGTAGAGGGGGAGGAGAGGGCTTGGAAGTGGAGGGGGAGGAGAGGGCTTGGAAGTGGAGGGGGAGGAGAGGGCTTGGAAGTGGAGGGGGAGGAGAGGGCTTGGAAGTGGAGGGGGAGGAGAGGGCTTGGAAGTGGAAGGGGAGGAGAGGGCTTGGAAGTGGAGGGGGAGGAGAGGGCCTGGAAGTGGAAGGGGAATAGAGGGCTTGGAAGTCGAGGGGGAGGAGAGGGCCTGGAAGTGGAAGGGGAGGAGAAGGCTTGGAAGTCGAGGGGGACGAGAGAGCTTGAAAGTGGAAGGGGAGGAGAAGGCTTGGAAGTGGGGGGGGAGGAGAGGACTTGGAAGTGTAGGGGGAAGACAGGGTGTGGGAGTGAAGAGGGAGGAGAGGGCTTGAAGGAAGAGTGTGAAGACAGATCCTAATAGAAGGAGAGTAAGATAGAAACGAGGATGGTGGAGAAGGTTTAAAGGAGGAGGGACTCAAGGGAAAGTTAGGGAGGATAGGCTCGGACAGGAGGGTAGGTGAAAGAATGGTCACTGCTCTTCTAAACTGTCTCACCTATTGCTGCGGGTGCCCAGGACCTATCTAGCAAAGTACTCGCATTCCCTTTCTGTACAACTCGATGATCCAAGAATAAACCGGTACTCTCAATCCTTCATGCATGAAACTATACTGCTTTTACTCTAACCTGGCCTACAACTGCCATCTCTCCATCTTGAATGCTGAGTTGTAAAAACGGATTAACGCTAGAATATGATGCTAGACACAAAGAAGTGTTATGCACAGGAAGTAAAGCCATACCAGTGTCCAGTACTACCGCTCAGCTACGTGAAATAAACTACAAAAGGACAAAATCTGGCCCAAGATAAGGTAAAAAGGGGTATAGTGAAAACATGAAATTCTTCCTCAGGCTGTTTCGTTCTGCCTATGACCCCCAGTCTCATAATCGCAGTGTGTCAAGGCATCTCAAAATGGAATGAGGTTGATTTTAGCACATTTTGCTTATGTTTTTCTGGAGAGGATAACTTTTTGCTGGCGTTGGAAAAGAGGGTTTTAGGAAAAGAGGAAACTGGAGGGGAGAAAAGAGTCTGGAGGAAGGGAAAAGATATGGGGGGAAGGACGAGAGAAAAGATGAGCTGGAGGAGAAATTCAGTGGAGGAAGGGTAAGAGGAAGCTTAAGAAGGGGAAGGAAGTGAATGAAAGAGTTTGGAGGCAGGGAGAGGGATAGAGTGAAGAACTGAGAGGAAAGGATCTGGCGGAGGGGAGGAAAGGGGAAGGAGAGAATGAAAGGAGACGATAGGGCTTAAGGAAGGATGGGAGAAGAGAAGTAGGGGTGAAATGTAGGGGGGGTGGGGAGGGCAAGAAACCAGAGAGGGGAGGGAAGGGGTGAGATACAACGTGTGGTGTCAACACTTGAACTCCAATAAGACTCCTTGGCCGACACCTTACTCCTCTCTTGTCTGTCTGTCTGTCTGTCTGTCTGTCTATCTGTCTGTCTGTCTCGTTGTTATAAATGTAAAAATAATGGACGTCTAGAAGGTAATGCTGGACTATATAATTATCAAATCCTACTTAAACCACACAGATTACCGAAAGTAATAATTTCACCGAAACGGATTGTGTTAAGATACGTTATAAAATATTGATGTAGCCTAAATGTTGTCAGTGCAGAGGAAGATACAGAGTTATGAGTATGAAATATCTTGCAGGAAATACTAGATGGGGAGAAACGTCGATAACTGGCGATTTTAACTTGTCAACAGTTACTTGAAATACCGTCAGTGGTAGAAGTAATGATGACAAAAGAATGATGAGTTTTATTATGAATAACTTTTTATATCAGTGGCAGAGGTTTAGTGCCCTTCCCCGTAAAACAACTAACTTAAAGACCAACGGCCACGCCTTATGGGATTATGGCGTCTGGCTATAGATAGTGTCATAGAACAGACAAGAGAGGGTACTGTCTTAGATCTTGTCAATGCCACAAAGATACAGTACCGGTATGATAGCAGACCTAACTGTGGGTGAACACTTAACTTTGAGTGACCATAATCTCATGGGATTTACCATGAACCTTTTGCACAGCGTGCATAACAGTAAAATGAAGGTGTCGGGTTATTAAAAAAAAAAAAAAAAAAAAAAAACGCCAATTTTGATGACTTAAGTAATGCCTTTAGTTCATTACCTGAACATGAAGAAAGGATTATCGATGTAAATGACATGGGCAGTATTTAAGCATATAGTCAAGTCTGCTCAAAACAAATGTGCGCCGATGAAACCATTGCTTGAAAAAGGTAAAAACAAACCAGCGTGGTTTAATACAGATATAGCAGAGCAGTACTTACAAGTCACACCAGCAAAAATGCCACGAGACAGTATCATCACCCGTGTTTAGAAAGCGGAGCGATATTGTATCTTAAAAGGGAACGATAAAAAAGTGCAGGCAGTGGTGTAAGGTTAGGGTTAATATGTGGCTCTGTGCTCAGCATTTTCATTTTCATTAAATCCTAGTTTCTGCTGATCCTGTGAAATTTCCGTCAGGCTTTTTAAACCCTACAAGGTACTGCCTCTCATGCCTCTCACTTTTCCTTTGGTACAGCAAAAGCCGGAGGGCCTGGGGGGTAAGGGAGAGAGCCATCTGCTGTGGTATCCTTTTCTCCTCCTTCTGTAACTTGAGTACTATAATACTGTTAAGGCCGGACCGCCTCGTTAGGTCTGTGTGGTCATTGTATCTGTGTAACTCTCTCTCTCTCTCTCTCTCTCTCTCTCTCTCTCTCTCTCTCTCTCTCTCTCTCTCTCTCTCTCTCTCTCTCTCTCCATGTAGGCTAATCCATACATTTATCTCCCCTAACTGACCTCCCCTTCCCTCTCTCTCTCAATTCAAACACATTCCATGCATCATGGAATTACGTGGCTTAAAATTTTCCTAACAGTGCAATGTAACAACCAAGGAAGCACATAATACTGGTTTCAGTGAATAAAACTCCCATTTTCATCATCATCCTAACTCCTTTTCTCACCAAATCATTCCGTGCTGTACGATAAACAAAAAAAGATAATTTTACGAAACTGACAAATATCGGTAGCATGGCTAGTGAAGTGGGCCTCACACTCATGCGTATAAAAGTTTTGTTTGACCCCACCTTGAATATGCAGTGTAATTCTGGGACCCGTCTGAATTATGGATTTAGTCATACCCACAAGCGCTGCGCGTAGGGGCTGCTGAATTGGTTTGGCTTTTCTGTCTTTCCGTCTGCCTGTCTGTTAGCAAGATTATGAAAAAGCCACGAACTCCACCAAACTTTTACATGGCTTTTTAGGATCATTAGAAAGTCAAATGAATATTGTTATTATTATTATTATTATTATTATTATTATTTTGCTGTAAAAGCTCATAGGCCATAGATTAATGACAAGGGAGTCTGAAACTGTTTTTGATCCAGTTTTGACCAATCGTGGTGGAAGGGTTCAGAGACAAGAAAGGGTGAAGAGATTCAGTTTTGAAAATAATGGGTGAGAGTTAAAGGTTACAGGGCAAGGTCAAAGGATCGGCTATTTATCTCAGTTTGTATTCACTTTGGGCCAAACATGAAGGAAGGGTTCAAACATATTCTAATAAAAAAAAAAATACCATTAAAACAATAAATTAAAAGTCAACCCAGGGCGAATTTGAACACTTTCCATCCGATTTTAACCAAATTATGTGGATGAGATAAAAATCAGGTAAAAATAATTTCAATTTTTAGAGCACGGTCAAAGAGCAAGGATCACAAGGCAGGGTTAAAGGTTCGGGCACACGATCACTAAGCTCCTGTCCTGTCAGAGTACTCTGCTCATCAGCTTTGAAACACCGGGACGAATCATGTTCCAAATAGTAATCGTAAGCGAAAGGCAGTGTTTCAGTTCATTATGCCTTCACGAATATTCTTAAACGCTTTTCATTACCATACTGTAAGATCACAGATGCCCACTGATCACGTGGACTGGCCTTTAGATAGGCCTATATCGTATGGCGTAGGTGTTGCGCTCTGTGAGAGCTTCGCGTTGAATAAGAGTTGGTGAACCCAAAGGGAATAAAACAAATGGCCACTCTCCGAAACAAACCGTACCGGTACGAAGAAAGACTGACAGAACTCGATTCTCTCCCTGGAAAAGAGATTTAGTAAAATAAATGAACAAAGAATAAAAATTCTTGCTACAGCCCTCCTCACTCCAAGCGTAGTAAAGCTGAGAGCACAAAACGTAAAATTACACACAACAAACTACACTACAGATAAGCTGAGGAATTTCACAAAAAAATTGTGCAAAGTATCACAACGGATATGTTCAGGAAAAGCCAGATTAGAACTCGGATAACTAAGATATTCACTGAAAAACAATTTTGATCGCACGTGCTAACAGTAATATAAAACTGCAAAAATTCTTCGTCACTGGCTTTATCAATTATGCATTCAAATCTGAGTATTGATGTAAATAATTTTGTCCCTGACTCCTCAGTTACTTGGCAGAGAGTTCTTGAATAATTATCGTGTATCATTACGCTCCATAATGACTCAGAATAATATTGTCTCTGTAGTTTTTTAAAACAAAAATATTTGTAAATTAATGTGTGTATGTATATACATACAGTATATAAACTACTGTATGTAATGTATGAGTCCATAAATTTGAAAATGCAGATATGCAGTATATATTGTCTGCCTAACTATCTGTCTACCTATATATCTAGCTATGCCGTTTTAGTACAGCTTTGTGCGGTTACTGTAGACTTTCCTTTAAACAATTCAGTACCTTAGGATGATATTCCTATGTTCCTGAACTAGGGACTGACGGAGGGTCAAGAGGGTAAATGCGTGGTGGAGGAGGAAGAACCCTCTGTTTTACTATCCCGTTCCTTAACTTTTGTATTTAGAGAGAAACGACAGTATTATAACATCTGAGCACGTAAAGGTGTAAGAAAGCCCCTGGTTGAAGACAGTCAGTTTTGAAATTGTGTGACGATTGGAAACTGTTAGATTGCATTCCATTTTACATATCACAATTAGCAGCGAGATATAAAAGTTTAGTTTCTTATGTTACACATTGTTTCAGTGTTGATGTAAAAAACTGCCGACTTGCCAACCTCTTTCTCCTCCTGGTTTTATTGTCTTGGTTAAGGCTTCTTATTAAT